>NC_044927.1:24483137-24583023 GCF_003576645.1 Ipomoea triloba
TTCTCTCTCTTATTCCATTATTCCTATCTGTAATTTCATATTTACTGTTTTTCCATTTCCTTTTCCCTTATATCCGTTACGTTCTTGCTTTATTCTATTATTGCTATCTTAAAGTTCATATTTACTCTTCCTTGCTACTTTAAATTTCATATCTACTATTGTGTCTATTTTTTTTTATTCATTTCCGTACTTTTACTCTTTATATTCATAGCTTTGATTTGGTGACCTTATAAAGGTTAGATACCATCAAGCTTCTTTTAATCTATTCTACTATTGTATTTTTAATTTAGTTGAAGTTTACTTTATTGGAGGTTTGTTAAAAAACAAAAAGAAAAAAAAAAGAAAAAAAAAGAAGAAAAAAAAAACAAAACAAAACAAAAAGAGCAAAGAAAAAAAAAAAGAAAAAGAAGAAAGAATAAGGTTGGTTTGATTTTTAGTTTGAATTGTTGAATTTATATCTAAGCATTACCTGAAATTAATTGTGCTTTGTTTCTTTCTATCACATATACTTCTTCTACTTTCTTTGTTTCTTACAAAAAAAAAAAAAAAACCACCTGTGTCAGTTTCAAACACACTCTGTGTCAGTTTCTACATCACTCTGTACATGCTATTTCCTACCTTTCGTGCTTACTAGACTCAAACTCTACAAGTGTTTGGTTTGTTGTTTGTGGTGGATACAACCCTTGTGAATTTTAAGCTTTGTTAAGGACCAAGAGGAAAAGAACTAGTACTTGAGGAAAAAAAAAAGTAAAAAAAAAAAAAAAGAGTGAATGAACTGTGAGTGATTAAATATTTCCTTTTGATTACTATCTTCTTATTTTTTTGCATTTTTTTTTACTTAAAGGAATGTCAAGCATGGCTAGTACTAGTGAACAAGGTAGTATTGTTGCCCAAATGGAGAAAATGATGACCATGATGAAAGATCTTAGTGATAGGCTACAAAACATAGAAAATCAAAGAGTGAGAGTTGAAAATGAGGGAGTACAAAATCATGAGGGAGGAAACCAAGAAGAGAGGAGGGGTAGAGAAATAACAAGATATAATAGTTTACCTCGCATGCTCCCTAGAAGATTTGTGGAAGAAAGAGTAGATAATAATCTTAGCTCTTTAAGAATGGAAATGCCTACTTTTAATGGGGATGATGAACCCGAAGTTTTCTTAAATTGGGTAGATGAAGTGGAGGATATTTTTGGGCTTCATAACTTTGGGGAAGAAAAGAAGTTTAAAACAGCCATAGCATCCCTAAAAGATTTTGCTAAATTGTGGTGGAAACAACTTAGTCGTAGGCGTCTAGAAGACCAAGATGAACCTATAGAGACATGGGGAGAGCTTAAGAGGGAGATGAGAAGGAAGTTTGTGCCTAGTAATTTTTATCGTGATATGCGCAGAAAATTACAAGAACTCAAACAAGGCAGCAAGTCCGTTCGTGAGTTCTACAAGGAGATGGAGAGATTGAAGGCACGAGCAAATATCCAGGAGGATGACGAGACCACCATAGCTCGTATCCTTGAAGGATTCAACCGTGATATTCGAAGAGAACTCCGCAACCAAGAATTTGACGACGTGGACAAATTGGTTCGAGTTGCTTCGAAGGTAGAAGATGAGCTGAGATCTGAAAGGGGAAGCAAACCATCTGTGTCTTCTCAATGGGATCAACCAAGGAGGGCTACTAACAACTCCTATCAGTCAAGGACACAAAAGGAGTACTCTCGACCATCCCACACCCAGGAGGAGAAGAAAAATAACCAAAGGGAGAAAGAGAAGTTCCAAGAGGGCTCAAAGCAAAAGGTTAGTACTGTGACATGTTACAGGTGTCAAGGCCGAGGACATTATGCTCGAGAATGCCCCAACACCAAAAAAATTCTCACCACCGGCAAAGATGAGCGAGAATACATGTCCGCAAATGAATCTGATGACGAAGAGTTGGAGCCTATCGGAGAAAGACAAAAAGATGACCATTCTGAAGAAGAAGTGCAAGAAGATGATGCTCTACATTTCAACTGCGTTGTCCACAAAGCCTTGAGCACTCTAGTTGTCCTAGATCAAGAAGAACAACGAGAGAACATCTTCTATGGAAAATGCAAGATTCCCGGTGCTACATGCAGTTTCATCATTGATGGGGGGAGTTGTACCAATGTGATCAGCGAGGATGTAGTTAATGCAATGAAAATACCAACAATCCAACATCCTCAACCCTATAAGCTACAATGGCTTAATGATGATGGTGAACTCAAGGTACACAAACAAGCCCTCATTTCTATTTCTATTGGAAAATATCAAGATGATGTGTTATGTGATGTCATCCCAATGCATGCTTGTCACATCTTGCTTGGTCGGCCTGGCAATATGACCGAGACACCTTACACCATGGTAAGACAAACAAGTACACCATTCATAAAGGAGGTAAGAAGTATACTTTGACTCCACTAGCACCAAAAGAAGTGTACAACCTACAAGTGCAATCAAAACAATTGAGAGAAGAACTTGCCCAAAAGGCAAAAGAGGCCATGAAGGAAACCACTAGTGGAAAACAAAATACCATAGCTCATGAGAAGAAGCAAAGAAAGGAAGGGATGAAGAAGGACACTACGCAATCCTCTCATAATTTGCTCATGACAAAGGGAGAAGTGGAGCAAGCCTTAAGAAGGGGAGAGGGAGTTTTCTTACTTTACCCGATTGATATTTGTTTAAATGTTATTAAAAGTGAAATTATCCCTTCTGATGTTTCTGCTTTGCTTTCTGAATTTGCAGATGTCTTTCCTGAAGAGTTACCAAAGGGGTTACCTCCAATTCGTGGGATTGAGCATCAAATTGATCTCATACCTGGAGCAAGTTTGCCTAATAGACCGGCATATCGCACTAATCCTGACGAGGCCAAGGAGATTCAACGACAAGTTGATGAGTTGTTACAAGCTGGATTCATCCAAGAAAGCCTCAGTCCATGTGCTGTACCCGTACTACTTGTACCAAAGAAAGATGGCACGTGGCGGATGTGTGTTGATTGTCGCGCCATCAATAACATCACGGTAAAGTATCGCTATCCTATTCCTAGGTTAGATGATATGCTTGATGAATTGCATGGGGCTGAAATTTTCAGTAAAATAGATCTAAGAAGAGGTTATCATCAAATTAGAATGCAAAAGGGAGATGAATGGAAAACTGCCTTCAAGACTAAAAATGGTCTCTATGAATGGTTAGTTATGCCGTTTGGATTAACAAATGCCCCTAGCACCTTCATGAGATTGATGAACCATGTTCTTAGGAATTTTATTGGAAAATTTGTTGTTGTGTATTTTGATGATATTCTCATTTACAGCAAAGACCCTCAAAAGCATATAATACATCTTAAAGAAGTCTTTCTTGTTTTAAGAAGAGAACAATTGTATGCTAACCTTGAGAAATGCTATTTTAGTGTGGAAAGTGTTGTTTTTCTTGGTTTTATAGTAAGTTCTAAAGGCATTGAAGTGGATGAGACCAAGATACAAGCAATTCGAGATTGGCCAACACCAAAAACAGCAACTGAAGTCCGTAGTTTCCATGGTCTTGCCAGTTTCTATCGGAGATTTGTCAAGGACTTCAGTACAATTGCAGCCCCATTGAATGAACTTGTGAAAAAAGATGTTAAATTTGAATGGGGCCCTAAACAAGAACAAGCCTTTCAAACCCTCAAGGAAAAATTGTGTTCTGCTCAGGTACTTTCGTTACCAAACTTTGATAAAACTTTTGAGATTGAGTGTGATGCATCTGGGATAGGTATTGGAGCTGTTCTTATGCAAGAAGGACATCCTATTGCCTACTTTAGTGAGAAATTAAGTGGTCCTGCACTTAATTACTCTACATATGATAAGGAGTTATATGCACTTGTAAGAACTCTTGAGACTTGGGAGCATTACCTATGGTTTAAAGAGTTTGTCATACACTCCGATCATGAGGCACTCAAACACCTTAGGGGGCAAGGTAAGTTAAGCAAGAGACATGCGAAATGGCTTGAGTTTATTGAAGCATTTCCGTATGTTATCAAGTATAAACAAGGTAAGGAAAACCGAGTGGTTGATGCTTTATCTCGAAGGTATGCTCTACTTTCATCATTACAAGCCAAATTACTTGGTTTTGAATTTCTCAAAGAATTGTATAGTAATGATGTTGATTTTGCAGAAAAATATAAGGCATGTTCTACAACTCCAATTGGCAAATATTATCTACTTGATGGATATTTGTTCAAAGAAAATAGATTGTGTGTGCCAAATTGTTCTTTAAGAGAAATGTTTATTAAGGAAGCCCATAGTGGTGGATTAATGGGACACTTCGGTGTGACTAAAACTTATGAAGTCCTACATGGACACTTCTTTTGGCCCAAGTTAAGAAGGGATGTGGAATTGTTTGTTAGCAAATGTGTTACTTGCAAACAAGCTAAATCACGATCTCTCCCACAAGGGTTATACACACCATTAATTGTTCCTAAGGAACCCTGGACTGATTTATCTATGGATTTTATAGTAGGGTTACCTAGAAGTAGAAGGGGCCATGACTCAATCTATGTTGTTGTTGATCGATTTAGTAAAATGGCTCATTTTATTGGTTGTCACAAAACTAATGATGCCTCTCATATTGCAGATTTATTCTTCAAAGAGGTAGTGCGTTTACATGGGATTCCACGCACCATTGTGTCCGATCGAGATGCCAAGTTTCTAAGTCATTTTTGGCGAATACTTTGGGGAAAGCTTGGTACAAAACTTTTGTACTCTACTGCTTGTCATCCACAAACAGATGGCCAAACCGAAGTTGTGAATAGAACTCTAACACAACTTCTAAGGGTAGTCATTAGAAAAAACCTCAAGTCTTGGGAAGAAAGCTTACCATATGTGGAGTTTGCTTATAACCGAGCTATACATTCCACTACAAATATGTCACCATTTGAGGTTGCTTATGGTTTTAATCCATTAACCCCCTTAGATTTGATTCCCTTACATGTGAATGATAAGGAATGTGCGGATGCTGCTAAGAAAGCTCAAGGGATTCGTGAATTTCATTCCAAGGTTCGAGCTCAAATTGAAAAGAAAAATGAGCAATACGCTCAAAAGGCCAACAAGGGACGCAAGGCAATAATTTTTAAACCCGGAGATTGGGTTTGGATCCACTACAACAAAAACAGATTTCCAAACCAACGCAAGTCCAAGTTGATGCCTCGAGGAGATGGACCTTTCCAAGTGCTTGAAAGAATCAATGACAATGCATACAAATTAGATCTTCGAGGTGAGCATAGTGTTTCTTCTACATTTAATGTTGCTGATTTAGCTCCTTTTGAATTTTCAGATTCGGGGACGAATCTTTTTCAAGAAGGGGAGGATGATGAGACCGGAATGCAACAAATAAATGATCCATTAAAAGTCTCGAGTGGCCCGGTAACAAGATCTAAGTCAAGGAAGATTCAAGAGGCTTTTAACACTTTTGTGCAAACAGATTGGAGTCCAACATCTTTTTGTGAAGAAGAAGATCAATCTGGAAAAATAATTCTATTCAATTGTCTTCACATAAAAACTTTTGAAGACAATTCAGACTTCAGTATCAGATCAAATTTCCCGGTGTGAAATTATTTGCAAGGTGTATTTTTTTTTAGGTGGGAAACTACTTTGCAAGAATTGTATTTTTTATTTTTGGGTGGAAATTACTTTTGCAAAATGTTGTATTTTTAATTTTGGGTGGGAAATTATTTTGTATTTTAATTTTGGGTGGGGAATTATTTTGTATTTTTAATTTTGGGTGGGAATTACTTTTACAAAGTTGTAATTTTTTATTTTGGGTGGGATTAGTGACCTAGAATATTTAATACCTTATTTTCCCCTATAAATACCCCATAAACCCAATGGTTTGAGACACACCTTGTAAGAATTCAATTTGAGTGAAATTTCTCTCTTTTCTTTGCATGAGAAGTGCATTGAAGTTTAGGTTGTTTGTGAGAAGCATTCAATCTTGGTAGGCTAGTGAGAAGCTAGTTTATCCCCTTATCTTGTTCTTTATATTCACACACATATCCAAAAAAACCCAAAAAGAATACTATTACTCATATTATATAGCTAATTTTATTTTTGTATCTTAATTCTAGTGCTAGATTCCTAATACTCTAATTCTTAGCCTTGCTTAATAATCTAAGGGTTGAGAGTATTATTTGTTAAGTTTGGTGAGACATTTGTAGAGTTGGGATCTCAAAATCCAAGAGTCTACAAGGTAAGATCCTCTTTTGGACACGAAAGGTTCTTGAGTGATTCCTTGAGTGTGCACTTATTGCGGGAAGCAATCCGTGTACGCATCAGCTACGAAAGTGAGCGAAGAAAATACCTGTTCAAACAAGCGTGAATACGTAATATAGTTGGCGGGGGTGAGCACGGGAAACTTCGATAGCTCGGGAAGCTCTGAGTTGAACTGTTTTTCGTGAAAGTCGGAAAGGGCGTGCGAGACCCGTTTTTATAGAGGGGAGAGTAAAGGGCCACCGGTTCGGTTCCCCGCGACTTAGGCCTAGCCTAGGCCCAAGTCCCGAGGTCCACGGGAACGCGACGCGTGGGCATTAGGGCTGACGATTTGTGCTGACGTCACTTCCCATCATTCCTCCTCGGTTGAACGAGAACGACGCGGCCCGGGACCGTTCGAACAGCCCGGACTTTTCTTCCCGATGGTCGTAAAAGATCGGGCTGGGGGGCTAGATGATAGGGGTAAAATCCCGGCCTCCCGGGCTGTGTGCCCAGTTAGGGCTTAACGAGACCCTCCGAATCCCTTCTCGATCTGACCAGGTCGGGCATCCTTGCGATCCGGGCTGCAGTAAGGGCCTTCGCAGCGTTTCGAACCAGAGACCCCCCGCCTGTATAGCTATCCGCGGGCGCGGCGGACCAACAGAGTGACCGATGCATGTCTGCCACGCGTCCTACATGCCGCCAGACCGGAGGTTTTGCTCAAGGCACTATAAAAGGCATATTTAATGCGGTTATGAGGACTTTTGGCTATTTCTTCCAACACAGTAGCTAAAGAGACCGGGAACCTCTGACCCACTGTCACGTAGCTCGGTCTCCCCTAGGGTATTGTACCTTGTACCCGGTTCGATATTAATACAGTATTCTGTTCCGTATTTTGCTGTATCAAAGTTTTTTTTATTGCTTTATTTGATAGCAAAAATGGTAGAAAAGGCACCAGTATATATATATATATATATATATATATATATAGTCATGATCAGGTGCAGCCGTACAGTTCACACCACTCAATGTTACGAAATACACTACTCAATGCTAAGAAACACACCACACAAATATGCACTATGGTGTGTTTATTAACATTGTGGTGTGTTTCATTGTGGTGTGTTTCTTAACATTGAGTGGTGTGTGACTACACGGCCGCACCTAAAATTATTTCTATACATATAAATATATATATTGCTTTATTTTGTGTTAATTCTTTCATGTTCTAATTTGTCCTTTTTTTTTGTTGAAAATTTGGTAATCAAAATGATGGATGAGTTTAGTACAAACAAAATTATTACGGAGTATATATTGGCTCTGTTTGGTAAATAATTAGCCTATTAGTCATTTTTTGCCTATTTGACCATCAATAGTTGTTTGATTTGGTTAAAAAATCAATATAAGTGTTTGGTTAATAAGATTTTTGTAACTCCAAACTACTAAATTTCAAAAGGCTACTCAAAGCAACATTTTCAATTAGCATTTTGATAAAAGAAATTATACCAAACAACTAATTTACCAAACACTTTTATATAATCATCTAATATTATCAATTAATTATACCTTTTAACCCAATCAGCTAACAGCCATTTACCAAACAGGCCCATTACATTGCAGTAATATATAAAAGACTCAAATATTTGATTTTACATTTTTTGCCATCAATTTTAACACATATTTAACATAGATTTAACAGAAGGACTAACATTGGTACAAAATCAATAGTTAATGGACCAACTTTGGTCAAATTAAAAGTCGATGACAAAAATTGGTAAAAGTCAACAGTCGAAGGACCATTTGTGGAATTAACTATTTATACAATTATTAGGACGGTTAACGAACCAAACATAAACGAACGGAGAAGGTTGTTCGTGTTCGTTTGTTAAGGATTTTGGAGTGTTCGTGTTCGTTTGTTAAGATTTTTGAAAATCTTGTTTGTACTCGTTTTTTAAGCGTTCATTAATGTTTGTTAACATTTGCAAACATGTTCGTTAATGTTGGTGTACGTTCGAACGTGTTTGTTAACCGTATCAAACACGTTCACGAACATGTTGGTGTACGTTCATGAAGAGGTTCGTAAACACTTAATTACCAAACATCTGCACATGTTCATAAACACAATTTGTTCGTGAACAAGACAAAATCTACGTTCACGAACAATAATCAAACAAATAATATGTTTGTGAACATGTTCGTGAACATTATTAAACGAACACTTAACGAGCTTGTTTGTGAACATTACTAAACGAACATAAACGAGCTTGTTCACGAACATTACTAAACGAACACAAACGAGCTTGTTCACGATCTCTTAGCAAACGAGCTTAACACTGTTTAGACTCTGTTCGTTTATTAACCGAGCTCTAAATTTTGTTTGTTATGTTCGTTTACCTTAATAAACAAACACTTACCGAACACGAGCACGAATAGTTTGTTGAAAGCTCTGTTCGCTAACACCCCTAACAATTATGTTACAGAGTATATTTTTATTTAGAAATCTAAAAAAAATATTTAAGACTTTAAGCACTCAGTATAATTTAATTTATCTTAATTTAATTTATCTTTACTTTTGTATTCCACCCAAACAGTGAAGTGGTACCAACAACTGGTAGATTAGAAAATTCCCTCCTGTTTGGGTAGTTTTCATACGGATATACGATATACAGTGCATACGTATATTCACACAGCAATTTATTTTTTAAATTTAGAATTTTCAATTTTAGTTTGCAAATTACAATCGAATAATTTTTAGTAAATTGTATCTCAAATGGTCCATTGCTAGTTGCTGCACGAAGAGGAGGAGATACTGTTTTCTGGCTTGTTATTACTATTATCTCTGAAGGTTCGATTTTGTTGGTTGCAACAAATTAGGGTTTGTCGGTTAATTTCACATCCAATTAGTTGATTGGAATTGTTTAGTTCTCTGCAGAATACTGATGACAAAATGATAAATCAAGGAGGCAGTGCTATGAACACCGTGACTGCGTTCGAGCCCATCTCACAGGAGGTAAATTGTAAAAAGTTTGCAATGCATTGTGTATGATCGGTATTTATTATCTTATCATGTGAATTGAGCTTGAAAAGGAGCGATATAGCGTTTAATTAGAGAAAAATGACTTTCTGATCCGATTGGTAGTTTTGGTTTGAGGTGAACTGGCGATGGGTGATTTCTCATAGATTTCAACTCTGTAGTTCTAGTTAACTGAGCACTTAATAGTTTACTCAGTGCAGAGGGAAGACTGTGCGGCCAACTTTCTTTTGGCTGTAAAAGCTGCAAATTTGTTTTAACTCTTTCATTTAGAGTTCAAAATTTTGAGGTTTATCGGTGCAATGCTACATCTTTTTATTTATTTATTTGTTTGTTTCTCTAGGAGTTACCAAATATAAGTAGATTGTGGTGCAATATTCATTAATGGAAATGGTTGAATCATCTCCCTTTTAGAGATTCAGAACATCTTTCATCTTTCATTTTTATGTCAATGAAATGTTAGTTGATTCATGCATGCTATGGATAAACAGCTGAATTTCATTTGCTATCTACCTCACATTATGTTAATATAGCTCATTCTATGTTTGAACAGTATTTGCATTAGATTTTCCTTGCTCCCCCTAGTATAATTTTCACCAGCTGCCAATAGAAGAATCTATCTGCTCATGGCTGATAAATGGAGAAGTTCTGCTAATGTAGCTACTGTTTTATTTGAAGCTTTCCTTTTATTTTCTCTATATTCTCACCCATATCCTTTTCCCCTTGATGTGTATATTTGGTTTCATACTTTCATCCACTGTAATGATTAATATTTCGAAATCATTGATATATGTTCAAAATATCCTCTCAATTGGTCAGAAACACCAGGTTGTTGATGGAAATCAACATTATACATCTTCCTATTATGCTCCTCCTGGAACTGCATCAGCATCATGGACTTCTCATGGGGTGGATAGCTACGCCACAAAGACTGGAGTTGGTTCCAATTCCAGTTATGACCATGATCAACGAGCAGGGATGACTTCTGGGAATGTTCAAGATGGCCCAAGTGTGACATCTACTAGCACTACAAATTCAGGAGTGACAAATGTAACTCAGGATTATAGTAGTTATCCCACCTATCCGAGCACTGATCCATATGGCTACAACACTGCAGGATATGCTGGTTACTACAATGGCTATCAACAGCAATCTAATCAACCTTATCCCCAACCGAATGGAGCATATCAAAATACAGGTGCTTATCAGCCTCTTTCCTCATATCAGAGTACTGGATCTTATGCTGGAGGTACAAGTTTTTCAAGCACTTATTACAGTAATACTGATTATCAGACATCTGGAGGTTACCCCAGTGGTGGAGGCTACCCAAGTGGTGTCTATAGTAATCAGTATGGGCAGTATGCTCCATATCCTTCTCATCAGTATCCTAGTTCAGACTCTTCTCATCTGTACCATAGTTCAGATTCAACTGCTAGCTACAGTTCTACGACTGCTGTTTCCAGTTCACAATATCAGCAACAGTATCAGCAATGGGCAGGCTACTACAACCAAACTCAGACAGAAGTCAGCTGTGCTCCTGGAACAGAAAACCTTTCTGTTTCCAATGCATCTAGTTTGAGTTGTTCTGTTCCAGGTGTTAGTGGTGGATATGCAACTTCAAATAACCAAACACCAGCACCTTATGTTCCACCACCGAAGCCAGAGTCTGATACTTCTGAATTGCCTACAGTGCAGGTTTGTTGTTCTTCTACTTTGGAGTTTAATAGAAAAGTTTTAATTGATCAACCTAATTTATTGGTGCTTAAATGCAAAGTCAAATAACTTAAACATACCACTGTGAATATTCATAGGCACTTTAACTGACAGTTGCTATTAATAAACAGTTTGAGGTTTGTATTGATATTAGTAGAGCAAGGCTAGTGTGTCATGTTTGTCATCAGACTACTGCTGCTTGTTATGATCTTTGCATTCTGGGTGCTGTTATTTTCTATTCTTCCAAAAATGTCTGTATATGATCTCACCTTTTTTTTTTTGGGTTAAATTTAATTTTTTATCTCCTGCTTTTGGAAATTAATATTTCAGTTATTTGTAATCAAGGATGTTCTTATTAGTTTGTAATTGGGGAAAGTTTTATTTATTCCGGAATAGTGGATTAGTTTTTATGTCAAAGTGTAATATTTAAGCCTCCAGCTGATGCTTCATGATTTGTTGGTATAGTTATTTTAAGAGTGATGGTTATTCTAATTATTATTATTTAAAATCTCCTTTCCACTTTGTTTTTGTATATTTTTTTTAGATTCTGCTCTTTATACTCTATTGGCTTGTTGAACTCAGTTCTCTTTTGCTTTTTTTGGTCAGTCTGCTGCAATAAGTGACAGTGCCCATGATAGTTACTGGAAACATTGGGCTCCAGCTTTCCAAAATCAACAGTCAAGTTCAGTGCAAGTTCACATTCAAAATCCATCAGTTTCAACTCCTTATGATAACTTTCAGAATCAACAGACATCCACAATTGCTCAAGGACCAAATGTTCAGTATACTGCTTCTCATCAGATGACTCCTACTAACCCTAATTATCAGTCAAGCTTGCAAAACATTCATCAAACTGTCCCACAAACAGTTCCACCAGAAGATACACGCAGGGTAAGCAAATTGCAGATTCCAACAAATCCTAGAATAGCTTCAAATTTGGGCTTGAATTTACCGAAAACAGATAAGGATAGCTCTACAACTACTGCAGCTGCAAAACCAGCCTATGTCAGTGTTACTTTGCCTAAACAGAATGAGAAAGTCTCATCTCAAGCTACTGATTCCATTCTCAAGGTAATATTACTTTGGTTAATGATTTTGTGGAATCATCTTGTTTTTTAGTGTTTTATGTTTTGAAGTTTAATTGTGTCTGCTCTTCTTGCTGATGAATTTACTATGATAACACCCAAGTGACATGACCTCAGCAGAGGTTGAGTTACATATTGAAGAGAAATCTCTACAGAGAGCTTGACATAACTTAACCTCTAGAAAGCTAATTTCTTCTTTTGTATAGTTCACCTTTTCATTTTGATACCACCTGTCTTTTAAGTTATCATCATCCTGCAATCTACCTTAGAAAATTGAAGTTGTTGGATACACCCTGGTCTTTGGGGAAGTAGGTCAATTCAACCCTCCTCCCTGTGTACACCAAAAAGAAAGAAACATTGTGCAGAGCAGAAACAGTGTAATCCAGATAGTAATCTTTGATTTCCATGTATCCAGAAGTTGGACATTGATGCTTTTTTTTTTTTTTTGGTTGTTATTGTCTTTATTCCTAGTCAGATTAGTATTGAATAAGTTGTGTTGATATTTCTGCTTGGGTGAATAAGATAATTGATGGATCTTTCTACTTCTACAACTGAAATGCTCTTACTTGCAGCCTACTGGGTTTCCAAAGTCATTGCGTGGATATGTGGAAAGGGCTTTAGCTCGTTGCAAAGATGATGCACAAATGGCAGCTTGCCAAGATGTCATGAAAGAGGTATTGTAGTCTCTGGCTTGATGCTTTGCAGCTCTGTTTATTTGAATGTAAATGTTCATAACCTGGCATCGAAGATGCAGTAGCTCTTGACATTACTATACCATGTATAACTGTGCCATCTGTATTTTTTAATTGTTTGACACATTCATTTATTTATTTATTTATTTTAAAATTTTGTGTGTGAACTAACTAATTAAAAGATTGATACAACCGAATGTAAAATCTGCTGGGGACTTACTATGCAACTAATATTAATGCTGGTGCACGATTATCATGCTTGTCTTAAGAAGCATCTAGTTTCTCCAATGTAACTAAATTGATAAGTTCCTTTTTAACGATAATAAAATGGGTATTTAACTATTTCCTTAAGTTCCTAGATAGCCTACTTCCTCTTTTCAGGGAAGGTGTAAAAAACCTTTAACCACTCACTCTAGCCATCTTTTATATTCTAATTGCTATTACTATCTAATGTGAGAGATCAATCTGGAAGCACTTAATCATTTGTTTCACTGAATTGTCTTCATTTCTTTAAATTAGAAATTAATCAGGAAGAAAATTATCCCTCCTGTACAAGCAGACCAAGCTTGTATGGTAAATTACACTAAAATTGCTCCTTTTGCTACTAGTTTTCTGTCTTTGTACTTTTCAGATCATCACGAAAGCTACTGCTGATGGTACACTTCATACAAGAGATTGGGATACTGAACCTCTTTTTGCATTGCCTAATACAGATGGAGTGACAAAGGAGTATGTGCTTTTCATAAGCTCACATGAATTTGTTTTCCCTTTTTTTCTTTGCAAATGCCATTGCATTTATAGTTATATACAGATGCTCAAACATCAAATTTGATGAAAGCATAATGAACTTGGCTGCACTCCTTTGCTCAGCTTGCCAAACAGGGCACCTTGATAAAATTAGGGTTCCATTACTGGATATAAATACAATATGGAAAGAATACAAGGAAATGCTGTACCTTAAGTACTTGACTACTGTTCTTTTGATGAAATCTGCATGAAACAAACAACAGTGATACTAAGCAGCAAGGATGTATTATGCGGGTCATAAAAACTTCTTTTCCTCTTATGTTTAGTAAATGTGAGTAGAAATATCTATATATGTACATAGGGTTTGTAATTTGTGTGGGGTACATTGGGTGGAAATGTGATGGTGATGCTGAAGCTTTTGGGTCTTAATCCCTTCTTAGGATGCTGTTATTTCTTCCATTATAAAATAGGATCTGCTTGCTCTTTAATGAAATGCTCGTTCACAATAAACCCTAAATAGCCTTATAAGCTTTATACGTAACAATGAAGGCCATAAAATATGGAAATACTCCTTGCTCCCTTATTAGTTGTTGCAGCATTCAAGCCCCCTCCAGTTTCAAAGTTGATAATGCCATTGAACAGTATTACTTTAGTTATAGGCATTAGCCATCCAGTGTTGCAGATTAATTTACAACCTTATTTCTGCAGGAGTCTACTGTGTTCAACCCCAACTTCTTCATCTTCAAAGAGTAAAAGAAGTCCTAGTAGGCGATCGAAAAGCCGGTGGGAGCCTGTATCTGAAGAGAAACAAATTGACAAACAGGCATCTGTTACTCCTCACACTATGAAATATGGAAGTTGGAATAAACAGGTCTCTTCTTCTTGCCCCTCATTTCTTCATATCCTCAGTGCCTGTGGGTTGCCACCACCAAAGCAATGAAACTGTAGTATTATTTTCATCCTAGATGCTCTTCTAGTTTTCTTAATAAGATTTTATTTATGTTCAATACAATTTAAAATATCCATCTCATTCAGTTGCTTTCTGCAGCATTCAAGTGGAAAGACAGAAAGCAAGGTGCATTCTTCAGCTCATGTGAAGTTCTCCTTATCATCAGAACAGAAGTCCCCCAGCACGTTTTCCTTTAGGTCTACCAAGAGGCAGCGTCTTGGTGATAGTATGAATGCAACTGATAATGGTGAAGCATCTAGTGATAGTGATAAGGAACAAAGTTTAATGGCATATTACTCTGCCGCTATAGCTCTAGCAGACTCACCAGAGGAAAGGAAGAGAAGGGAAAACCGGTCAAAGCGTTTTGAAAAGAGAAATGGTAATCAAGCTGAAAGAAACAATTTTAGCCCAAAAAGTGTTGGAGCTGGAAATGTTTACTCTAGACGGGCAACTGCATCAGTGCTTAGTAGAACTTTTGAGGAAAATGGCAGTGTAGCTGTTGAAGATATTGACTGGGATGCTCTTACCGTCAAAGGAACCTGCCAACAAATTGAAAAACGTTATCTACGGCTTACTTCTGCACCAGATCCTGCCACGGTAAACTCATTTCACCTTCTGTGCTGAATGTTTGATATTGTAAAGGATGAGTTGGGACATTATGAATGATAGGTTTCAGTTCTGAAATATATTTGATTTTTTCAATAGGAAATTACCTATTGCAGGTAAGACCTGAAGAAGTCTTGGAGAAAGCTCTACTTATGGTTCAAAATTCCGCAAAAAATTACCTATACAAATGTGACCAATTAAAATCTATACGTCAAGACCTTACTGTACAACGCATACGTAATGAGCTGACAGTTAGGGTACGTCTTTTGCTTTTATCCACTCAATATTCTTCTTGTTAATATTCTTATGCCATCAAGCAATAGCACTTGCTTATAGCTTGTTCTTCTTCTTTAAAAAAAAAAAGACCTGCTTTATCCTTTCATTAGGATCACTGTTATGGACCTATGGTTGATTTCTTGAAAAATTTTGGGGATGCTATGCATTTCAGGTTTATGAAACACATGCTCGATTAGCGATTGAAGTTGGAGACTTGGCAGAATTTAATCAGGTCTGCCCTGAGAGCTTGCACAAGATTATCTATGCATGAAGATCAGAAGATATCATTATTGAAGAAATTGCTTTCTCTTAATTGTTTCACCTGCATATTATCTGTAACCTTATTTTCCATTTTGCTGGATATTTGATCTACTCTTAACCTTGGCTTATGCAGTGTCAGTCACAACTGAAAACACTATATGCAGAAGGAATCAATGGATGTCATATGGAACTTGCAGCATATAATTTACTTTGTGCACTTCTGCACTCCCACAACAAGAGAGATCTCCTATCGACAATGTCAAGGTCAGTGATCCAATTGTTGTTGCCTTGTATTGTATTTTATTTTATCATGGTTATAAATATTACATTATTAATTCAGTGGTTGCCAGCATTAGGTCATACCGGTAATTAGTTCTTTTATTTGAACAAAGTACATCATATTTTCTCATCTATTTGAAATTTAAAGACATTGTAGGAAGCATCTGCAGTTACATGTAGGGGTGGGCATTTCGGTCTTCGGTTCGGTTTTTTCGGTTTCGGTTTCGGTTTCGGTTTTTCGGTTTTAAAAAAAATTGAACCATTCGGTTTAACATTAGAGTTCGGTTCGGTTTCGGTTCGGTTTCGGTTCGGATTTACTTCGGTTCGGTGTTCGGTTCGGTTTACGGCTCCCGAATTTTAACATTTCCTAGGAGACAAGGCGATCGGAGGTGCCGCGAGTTAGCGGGGCACCGTATTTACTATACATGAAACATCACATAACCCAAATCCAAAGTTTAATATTTAAATAATAAATACCACCATAACAAATTAACAATTCAAACAAATTAAAATAAAAAAATAAAACTAGAAATTAAATTCCAAAACTGAAATGAATTTGGAAATTCATTCCAGTCATTCCAGTAACTGGAATGAATTTCCAAATTCATTCTTAGTTTTGAAATATATATATTACGTATTTATAAATAATATATAAATATATTTATTAATTAATATATATATATATATATATATATATAATATATTTATATTTAATTATAAAATATTTCGGTTTTTTCGGTTCGGTTCGGTTTTCTCGGTTCGGTTCGGTTTTTAACCGAACCGTTCGGTTCTTCTAAAACATGAACCGATCGGTTTTTCGGTTCGGTTTAAAACCGAAACGAACATCTTCGGTTCGGTTCGGTTCGGGTAACCCGAACCGTTTTGCCCACCCCTAGTTACATGTTTAGACCTTCCCCTTTAAATACGGAATAATATTTTTTAGGGAGCATATGAAGCTACATGTCTAGATTCTTTCCCTCTAAATCTATCATGATTGGATCTTTTTCTACATGAGAGCTTTCAACTGTGTGAAAAGCACTAGGAAAGAAGCTTCTATAGATTATTACTGTAATTTACCCTATTCTTTTGTTTTTGGAAGTTCCTTTTTGGGGGAACATGGGGAAGGGTACAATTTGACATATCTATATCCTACCCTTTTAATTTTGCAGCCAGATTTAGTCCTAGGACCAAAAAGAAAAACTGAAGTCAAGGATGCTATGTTGTCAAATTAAAGAGTAGTACTAAATGTAGAAATGCTACCATAGCGGGACTAAAACTGAAATGAACTCGTTTAGAAATTTATTGGGGTTAATTTAATTTAATGCTGTGAACTCTGCTTGGTAGCTAACTTTCTTGTTATTCTTTGTGATGGCACATCTACTTTTCATTTGTATTTTTCAGATTATCAGCTGAAGCTAGGGAGAACACGGCTGTTAAACATGCTCTTTCAGTTCGTACAGCAGTGACCTCTGAAAACTATGTGCTGTTTTTCAAACTATACAGAACAGCTCCCAACCTCAACAGCTGTCTCATGGGTACAATTTTTGCTTCTAACGCATGTAATTATTATTATTATGTATATCTCTGAACTTGAGGATACATGTACCTGGTCTTTTTCAGATCTTTATGTTGAAAAGATGCGGTACGCAGCTGTAAGATGTATGTCTCGTTCATATCGTCCTACAGTTCCTATACCCTATGTTGCTCAGGTTTTAGGGTTCACTTCTGTCATGCCCACAACTGAAGTAAGTGATGCGGAGAGAGATGGTGTGGAGGAATGTATAGAATGGTTGAAGGCACACGGTGCATGCCTTACTTCGGATAATTCTGGAGAGATGCAACTTGATACAAAAGTATGTTTGCTTTTCCTGTTAACACTTATAGACAATTGCACAGGTGCAACTGTGCAAGATTTTCTCCTAGCAATATCTTTGAAGGACTTTGTTTAACCTAGATTAGAACACATGAAAACACTAATTATGGACTTGGCATTACACTTGACAACATTTTAGATACTATACTAAATTTATGAATCTCTTTTCATTTTTAAACTGTAATTCTGTAAATATCTCTCACTCATTTGGGTAATATGTTCTATTCTGGGCACTTATGCAGTTATGCATCATATCTTGGTGATTTCACTTCTCGTTAATTGCTTTAAATATGCAGGCATCCACATCAAGCCTTTTCATGCCGGAACCTGAAGATGCTGTGGCTCATGGAGACGCGAGTCTTGCAGTAAGTGATTTTTTGACCCGCAATCTTGTTGTATGATTAAAAGAACCCTCAAAATACTGTATTCACTATTCAGTAATGGGCATTTTGACTAGTTTTAGCTCTTCCTGTTAAATCTTTGTTTTGGAGAAGCGCTCAATTCTTTACCTGTAAGAATTTAACGCATATAGCTGAGCAGAAATCATTGTAAGCAAATGCAAGTAAAATTGTATTCTAGTAATGGATATAGAGTTGTATGATTGTTAACGAATATAGCCAATTTTGATTATTGATCTCTATGACACCATAAGAAGATATACCCAATTTAGTCATCGACTATAGTGGTTTTACTGAATTTAGTCCTAAGTGACTTTTTGTACTCAATTAAGTCTCGGACTTTGATGATTTTACCTAATTAGATCCTCCGTTAACAATTCCGTTAGTTGACTGTTAAAAGTAGGGTTAATATGGTAATTTATCGTCCCTCCTCCCTTTTTGTCAAATTTCCATCTCTTCCTCATTTCTTCTTCATCTTCTTTCAGACTGTAATTTAAAAAAAAAAATTAAATAGAAGAAAAATTTGTAAGCACTAACTACAGTACCTTCATCCACTCTCACACCAGTCTTTTTCATCTCTAAAAAAAACTCCAAAGCTTCAGCTGACCTACTATTTCTCTTGAACCCATCAATCAATGCAGTATAAGAAATAACATCTCTTTTCTGCATTTCAACGAACACCTTGCGCGAAAGTTCAATGTACGGACAGACAACAAAAGTTGAAACCAAAGAATTCTGCACAAAATGATCAGAACCGAACCCGAACTTCAGTAATTGAGCAAAAACCTTTAGTGGGTTTCCTGCTTTGGCCTTTGAAAAGGCTTTTGAGAAGCAAAATAAAGATGTGCTTGTGGGGAAACACATCATTTTCCCGCATTTTTCGCGTAGAAAACAATGGAGTCATGGGGGTTTAAAGTCATGGAATAGCCTTTGATCATGGTGTTCCACGAATGGGCATTAGGTTCTTTGATCCGAGCTAGTGAAGAGAGAAAACGCATAGGAAGAGGGAAACGTAGGCAGTGATATGCAGTAGTTGACTAGTTTCCTAAGCCATGAATTATGGTGGCAGAGACCACATCTGATAAACAAAGAGTGAAGATGCGGTGGCCGTGTACTCGTTTAGTTTCCCAATTTTTTTTAATTACAGTCGGTAAGATCAGATGATGGAGGAAAAATGAGGAAGAAGATGACAATTTGAACAAAAGGGAGGAGAGATGTTAAATTACCATATTAACCCTACTTTTAACAGTCAACTAAAGGAATCATTAACGGAGGACTTAATTGAGTAACATCATCAAAGTCCGGGACTTAATTGAGTACAAAAAGTCACTTAGGACTAAATCGAGTAAAACCACTCTAGTCCAGGACTAAATTGGTATTAACTCTGAAGATTTTGTTTTAAATATTACATAAAGTTGCGCTTTGTATCAACGGTGCAACGGCGGTTTTTCGTCCCAAGTTGCTGATAGTATAATCTCATGTATATTCTTTAGCTGCCTTTAAATAAAATTATACGGAGTATATGATATCTGAGTACATTAGCATGTGATTTGATTGGAATGTGAAAGTAGAATATACCTAAATTAAGGGTCCGTTTTTCGGATTTTCTCTAATGTTTGGTCAGTTATATCCAGGGGTGTTTATTCGGTTAACTGAAATTTTGTAAACCTTTAACTGTTAATCGAATCGAAATTTGTATTACTGAATTAACCGAATTGAATTTTTTTCGATTGGTCGGATAACCGATTAACCAAAATTTTAAAAACTAAAATTTAAAATTCTAAAAATAACACTAAAATAATAAATTCAATTAAAATAAAATACATTCATAACAAAATATACAAAAATAATACCGTAACAACACTATAAACATAAAAACACGAATTATAAACTCTAAACATCAGTCCACAATATAAAAAAAAATCGGTTAACCGACCGTTTCGAACTGAATTTTTAAGATTCTTTTAACCATTAACCGAACTGAATTTTTTCGGTTCGGTTACGGATAACCGAAATTTTTCGGTTTGGTTGATTAACCAAAATTTTTTGGTAATTTTTAAACCCGAGCTCACTTGACACTTGAGTTACCCCATTGACTTTGTATTTTTGGACTTGAATTCACCTTGTAAAGTGAATCCGCATCTATAGAATAATTTGCCCTTTTTTTTATATAAAGAAAATAAAGTTGATAAAAATATTGTTGGTTTTCTACTGTTCTTTTCCTCAGAGAGTCACAATTGGTTTACTAAAACTCTCTATCATTGCCTACCTCACCTCTCACCGAAATTGATCAAGTCCAAATATTAATATTTTATTAGAAATAAAATTGTAGTAATATATTTTTGTTCAGTTTTTGAAAATTGAATTAAATAGAAAAATATAATTTTTTAACTTTTAACTCAATACAAAATATACAGTAATTTTTTAACTTTTCGTCAAACACTATAAAATGAAAATATTTTTTGAAAAAAATATTCATATTCTTAGTTTTCAAATCCATTCTAAAGGAAATTTGTATTTGTACAAACTGATGCTATGGTTATCTGTACCTTCGGCAAATTATACTGTGCACCACGGTGCACATAGCAATGTGCACCACGTACCTAAACGACGTCATTTTGAGCATTGTAAACTAATCGTTCGTTTTTTTTGGAAATAACGTTTCCCGTTTCGGCCGGTCTCTGTATTTATGTTAATATTCTGTGTACTCCAGGCAATCATTCTGTGTATTCTAGGCAATCGTTCTGTGTATTATAGGCAACCGTTATGTGTATTCATGTTAGTAACACATGTTGTGATGTGTTTGTGCATTCGAATGTTTAGGAGGATGAGTTCTGTGTATTTTGTGTAAATATTATGTGTATTCATGTTATTAACACAAGTTGTGATGTGTTTATGCATTCGAATGTTAGGAGGATGAGTTCTGTGTATTTTGCGTCAATATTCTGTGTATTATGGGCAAACATTCTGTGTATTCTAGGCAAACGTTCTGTGTATTCTATATAATGATTATGTGTATTATAGATAATGAATTCCCTGGAGTCATTCGCGTCCACTAACATCTGTGTATTTTGTGTCAATATTCTGTGTATTCTGGGCAAACATTCTGTGTATTCTAGGCAAACGTTCTGTGTATTATAGATAATGATTATGTGTATTATAGATAATGAATTCCCTGAGTCATTCACGTCCGCGTCTACTAACACCAAACGACGTCGTTTTATGTACGTGGTGCAGGGGATTTTGTGTGTTCAACCTTATTTTAAAAATTAAAAGAAATCCACAATCTCAAAATAAAAAAATTGAAATGAAGTACACTTGGACAAAAAAATCCATTTTATGTAGACATGTAGTCTACGTCTCTAGGACTACGACACAAGGGATGGCAATGATCACTGTGTGGGGGGTTTATTTTTTATTTTTAAAAATAAATATTATTTATGTGAACAATTATTTTTATTATCACGACCTTCCAATATCTAATAATTGCATTGAAATTTAATATTGAGCAGATGAATGATACTGAAACTGAATACGCACAAGGGAATAATATTCCAGTGGCACCGTTTAATTCTACGCCCAAGAACCTGCCCAGAATCCGAACTTCTCCGCAAACACAGCAGACACAAAGGGTGACGAATCAGGAACGAACTCCACAACCGCAAAACCTTAGACAACCCCAACCGAGTGGACGAGGAGCCCATGGTAACAGAGGGGGTAGGGGCGGTGCACCAAGACGGGCGGCAGCAGAGTCTGAACATACAATTGTCAGGGGGTCAAGATTGGGTAAACAGATCACAAATACGGTGGTTCATAATCAGTGCGATATTCCCGAATCCTCATACAGAACTGATATGGACTACGAACTTTTGGGAGACCCTCCTAATGTACCAAGAGGGTCTTCATCACGACCAAATGACGTGGACGCTACCATGAGCGATGAGACTGGCGTAGGCCAGGTTGCTTCTGATCAGTAAGCTTTTGAGACTGGCGTAGGCCAGGTTGCTTCTGATCAGTAAGCTTTTTTGTGCCTTGGTGCACTGTTGTGTTGCGGTGTGTTTTTTGCCTTTTTGTTTGTTTTTATGATTATGCTAGTTTGGAACTGTCAGGGTGCAGTGTCTAGGACTTTTAGACGCACCCTCAAACAATATTGTAGGGACTTTTCTTCCAACATTATATGCCTTTTAGAACCTAAAACATCAGGTAACCAAGCGAACAACATCTGCTTTGGCCTGGGGTTCGATGAATGGGTTCGCATCGAAGCAGTGGGCTTCTCGGGTGGTATTTGGGTTCTATGGAATCTGCCTCTCAAGGTAGTTGTCATGAACAAACACTCACAGTTTATTAACCTACAGGTTGAAGAACAAAACGTAACCCCATGGGCACTAACGGTAGTGTATGGCAGTCCAAATATGGCTCTGCGTAGAGATCTATTTGCTAACCTCTCTTTTCAGGACCTCAACCCCCTATCTCAGTGGCTGGTGTGTGGGGATTTCAACTCCGCGGTCAGCATAAATGAGACAAGCAATACGAATCATTTCAATTTTGCAAGATGTTCAGATTTTAGAAGTTGGATCTTTCGTGAAAGCTTGGTGGACTTGGGCTATACTGGTGCGAAGTTCACATGGATGAGGGGGATCAATTCAAGCACATTTAAAGGAGCACGCCTAGATCGAGCCTTATGCAATACACAATGGAGAATCAATTACCCGGAAGCTATTGTGAATCATCTGCCAATGGCCAACTCAGATCACTCACCACTTGTGATTACAACGACTCCTCGGAGCAAAGCCGGCGGCCCTGCGAGATTCAGATTCAATATGGCGTGGTCAATGCATAAGGATTTTTTGAACTGTATTCGGAATGCATGGATCCCAGACAGAGAGCTGGAAGTGAATAAAACGTCAGTGGCCAAAGCACTAACAGCATGGAACACCAACACATTTGGAAACGTTTTCCAAAGGAAAAAACAATTACTGGCCAGGATAAGGGGAATACAGAAAAGCCTCTCCCAACGAGCTACCACTAATCTCATAAAACTCGAAAGGAGACTGAGGAATCAACTCGATGATGCACTACTTCAAGAAGAAATAATCTGGTATCAGCGTTCAAGGGAGGAGTGGTTGAGGTCAGGTGACAACAACACACGATATTACCACACGGCTACAGCGGTGAACAAGAATAGAACCAAAGTGAAAAGACTAAAAACGGACAATGAAGTTTGGCTGTCAGATAGAAACTTACTACTCGATCACATTCAAGAACACTTTACTGCATTATTTTCAGAAGTTCATATCAGAAGTCCCAATATTTTAGCTCATGGCCAGTACCCCACTCTAACTGCTCAGGATTGGCAAGAAGTGAACAACCCTTTCAAGCCAGAGGAAATAAAGCAAGCATTATTTGAAATGGATCCATGCAAAGCCCCAGGCCCAGATGGATTTACAGCAGGTTTCTATCAGAAAGCATGGGATGTAGTTGGAAAAGACCTAACCGACTTTGCTTTGAATTTTTTTTAACACAGGTATACTGCCCCCAGGAACCAACGATACTATCATATCACTAATACCAAAGGTTGCAAATCCAGAATCGGTTAAACAATTACGCCCAATTGGCCTCTGCAACGTTGTATACAAGTTAGTGACCAAGACAATGGCATCCCGGCTAAGGGGGATTTCAAAGAAGCTAGTAGGTCCTCACCAAACAAGTTTTGTGCTGGGCAGGCAAATTGCAGACAACATTATAGTACTCCAGGAGGTCCTCAACTCAATGAGAACTAGGAAAGCGAAAGTGGGATGGATGATTATGAAAATTAGAACTAGGAAAGCGAAAGTGGGATGGATGATTATGAAAATTGATCTGGAGAAGGCATATGACAAGCTGGCCTGGAGCTTCATCGAGGAGTCACTATCCGAGATAGGCTTCAACACAGTCTGGAGAAGAAATATTATGGAGTGCATAACAACCTCAAGATTAGCGATCAATTGGGAAGGACAGCTCTCAGAATGGTTCAACCCAAGGAGGGGAATTAGACAGGGAGACCCATTATCACCCTTACTCTTTGTTTTATGTATAGAAAGATTTAGTCACTTGATTTTAGACTCTGTTAATACTGGTAGGTGGAAAGGAATCAAAATATCCAGACATGGACCGCAACTAACACATTTATTGCTTGCAGATGATATGGTGCTATTTGGTGAAGCAACATTGGAACAAGCTGAGGAGGAAGAAATGTTTTGGAGTATTTTGTGAGTAGTCAGGTCAAAAAGTTAATACTCAGAAATCTGCTCTTTACTTCTCCAACAAAACTCAAGAGGAGCTGCAACAGAGCATTGTCGACTTAACAGGGATTCCCAAAGTGGGAGATCTTGGAAGATACTTAGGTGTCCCTTCAGTACATGGAAGGTTGAAAAAAGAATCGTTTGCCAGTCTCATTGAGAAGATGCACCAGAGGCTAGCGGGGTGGAGGTCGAAAACCCTCTCCTTGGCCGGGATGTTAGTCCTCACCCAGTCAGTCCTGTCAGCTATACCCTACTATCTGATGCAGACCACAGCGCTGCCAGCAGGAGTGATCAGCGAAATGGAACAGCTGATAAGGAATTTTTTATGGGGAAGCTCTCCTAATGCAAGAAAATGTCATCTAGTTAATTGGGATACAATCACCAAAAGCAAATCTGAGGGTGGACTAGGACTGCGCAAATTAGATAAGATGAACGAGGCATTCCTAGCAAAACTCGGGTGGCGACTCATGCAAAACGAAGACAGCCTATGGACTCAGGTTCTGAAAGCAAAATACGCAATCACCTCTTTGGATTGCACGACATGGAGACCAAAGGCTAACATGTCCTTTGTCTGGAAGGGGATCCTAAAAGCAACAACTACACTACAAAGAGGCTGTGCGAAATTAGTCAGAAATGGGCAAAGCACTATGTTTTGGACTGATAGATGGCTTGGCTAGCGTCCCCTCATATACCATGCTACCTCCACAATTACTCTAGTAGACCGATACAGAGTAGTAAATTCTTACTGGAGTAAAGATCACGGATGGAATTGGGAAGAGCTGCAGGACGTCCTCCCAGAAGCATCACGGAACGAACTAGCGGCCACCATAATCATCGATGATGCCGAAGCACAGGACTCAATTGTTTGGAGACATGGGACATCCGAAGTGTTTTCTGTAAGCTCAGCTTACGACTTGGCATCGAACTACTCCACCACGTTTGAGGCAGCAAAGTGGAACGCGGTATGGAAGTTGAAGGTTCCAAAGAGAACCAAAATCTTCATATGGCTGGCCCATCATGAGAGAATAATGACAAATAGTTTGAGGGCAAGGAGGGGAATGACAGAGAACACCAACTGCTGGCTTTGCAGAGATGAAGTGGAAGACACTGATCACGTTTTGCGCAAGTGCCCGGCTGCTGATACAGTATGGTCCAGATTACTACCTACATTTTACTGGCAGACAAAGAATCTACCATTTAAGGATTGGTTAGACAGAGGAATAGCCAATAAAGGCAACCAACTCAGGCCAGAGAACGAAAATATCCTATTTGCAGTGGCTATTTGGTGGATTTGGAAGTGGAGAAACGATGTAATTTTCAACAACTCCAATCAACCACTCAGATCAAAATTAGGATGGATCAAAGCTCAGACAGAGGAGATATATACTGCCCTTTCGAAAACCAAAAGCCAGAGGTATACCCTACATTCTTACAGATGGGAAGAGTTGAGGTGGTCAAAACCAGTTGAAGGATCGACCAAGCTCAATTTCGACGGCTCAGTAGAAGTTGCAACGGGCAAAGCAGCCTGTGGAGGAGTGATAAGAGATCATAAAGGGATGTGGCTGGGAGGCTTCACATATGCTATTGGTATTTGTTCCCCATTGCAAGCAGACTTCACATATGCTATTGGTATTTGTTCCCCATTGCAAGCAGAAGCGTGGGCTTTGATTGGTATTTGTTCCCCATTGCAAGCAGAAGCGTGGGCTTTGCTCAAGAGCATTCAGTTGGCCAACTTTTTGGGTTATAGGAGAGCTATTTTTGAAGGTGATTCTCACGAACTGGTTAGTATGTTCAATGAAGGTTCAGCCTCCATAGGGGCTGTATGCAACATCATCAAAGCATGCAGACAGGAACTGACTAAGCTCCAAGAATGGGAAATCAACGTTATTCCACGCGAAATCAATACTCTAGCTGATTACCTGGCTAAGAAGGCAAGAGAGTGTCCAAGGGGTTTTACACACCTACGTGAACCTCCTAACGAGATTCTGGATATTCTAGAACTAGACAGTGCAGGTTTCCCATGTTGGAGACTGATGATTAGTAATAACTAAGGAATATGTACATATGGGTTTCCCCCTTCTAAAAAAAAAAAAAATTTAATTAATTTAGATTCAAATTGTTACCTATTCTGTATTCTCAACGTATTTTCCTCCGTTTGTAAAATTAAAACATTTTTTCTTTTTAATTAATAATTACGTTTTTTCAACTTATAAATAAAGCATTTTCATTTTATTTATAAAAGTCTATATTCATTGTCCAAAAATACATTCTAAGTGAAATTCGTTTTATAACTCTAGTCCGTAAAATACCATAATGAGGGAAACTAACTTAGGTTGCTCATTGCTGACTTGCTCAAACCAATAAAATCAATAAACAACTCTTGTAAAAATTTAAATTTAAAACGTTATGGTTAAAGTATTCTCACCGCAGGAGTTATTTTTAAAAATTAATTAATAATCAGTTCATTTTTGAGTACAATAATCAATTCATTTATTCATCAAATAACAGAGATTAGAACAGTATAAAATAAACATCACTTGAGTAGCCACTTGCAAAACATCCTTTTCACAGCACTTTCCCCTTTCTGTCTTCTTCTTTCTTCTTTCATTTCCCTAACGCTTTTACTTTCTGTTCTGTTATTTCTTAAATCTCAATCGAACACTCAAAATTCATCTCAATCAAGCTTCCTTCTGTATCCTCTCAGCTCAGCCATGGCTTCGCCTGTTCAAGAAGGTACAGAATTTGTTTATTTTATTTTATTCTGTTTTTGTGTATCTATGGGTCTGTGATTGTTCTTGGTTTCATCAGCATCTCGAGCATGAGTGTTTCCGTTTTATTTTATGAGTATATTATTCTCGAAGCTGTAGATGAATTTTGTGATGATCTGACTCTGTAAACTCCAGTGTTTGAGAGATGTGAAAAGAGTAGAAACTTTGAGGTGGAAAAGAAAGTCAAATTTGTTTTGAAATTAGGTTACTTGATAACTTGATACATGACTATGGTGAAACTTTGGATGCTTTAAGTCTTAGCATATTTAGTGAGCTGGGAATCCTATTTCCAGGATTTAAAGAAATTGTTATCCAGGTGAAACTATAATAACCAAGGAGGAATAGAGAGCTGGGGGGGTGGAGAAAGAGGAAAAAGATTGGGATTTTTGCTTAAAGAAAAGGCAATATTTATCAGTTGTGGAATCCAGATTGATACATCTGATCAATGATTCACTGTTTGTTGATCAATATTAAGGAGCAGCTGTTAATAATTTGGTTATTAGTTTAGTGTATGTGTATGTGGATACATGGAAGAGCACATTTATGATTCTACAGCCAAAGGTCAAATATGGGGGAGGAGCTTTAAATTTTATTTTTCGAACTTCTTTTGATGTAAAGTTAGCTTTTTCTAGAGTGTTGACTAATTAAAGAGAATCTGATATATGCAACAGGTGAAATAGACTTAGAGAAAGGCTTGATTAGTCCAGCAACCAGCCAAAATTCTTTGTTTGAGCCATCGCCAGCCCCATCTCCATCCTCGGCAACAGCACCTGCTCTAGTGCTTTCAAATTCTGGTAAACGAATTGATCAAGCAGGGAAAAAGAAATATGTGAAACAAGTGACGGGCAGGCACAATGATACGGAGCTTCACTTGGCTGCTCAAAAAGGTGATCTTGCAGCGGTGAAGCAAATACTTGATGATATTGATTCTCAAATGGTTGGGATGCTGAGTGGAGCAGAATTTGACAGAGAGGTAGCAGAGATTAGGGAATCTGTCGTGAATGAGGTGAATGAATTAGGAGAGACAGCATTGTTTACAGCAGCTGATAAGGGGCATCTTGAAGTGGTAAAAGAATTGTTGAAGTACTCAACTAAGGAAACTCTCACTAAGAAGAACCGATCACTATTTGATCCTTTGCATATAGCTGCAAGTCAAGGACATCATGGTAATGATTTGAGCTTTCTTCATGATTTAATTCCTTTATATATATATTAAAACAAAATTCTGTTCCTCCTTGGTCCTATTTTTTTTTTTTTTTTTCAAAAGGTATCTTTTGCCAGAGCTTATTTTAATAAATCAACTATCCTAATTTTTATCTGTGTTATAATCACTCATTTACTGCAGCCATCGTGCAAGTACTATTGGACCATGATCCTGAACTAAGTAAAACAGTTGGCCCTTCAAATGCTACCCCCCTTATAACGGCAGCATCAAGAGGACACACTGCTGTGGTCAATGAATTGCTTGTAAAGGATTGTACCTTGGTTGAAATTGCCAGATCCAATGGGAAGAATGCATTGCATTTAGCTGCCAGGCAAGGGCATGTGGAAATTGTCAAGGCCTTGCTTGAAAAAGATCCACAACTAGCAAGAAGGACAGACAAGAAAGGGCAGACAGCATTGCAAATGGCTGTGAAAGGGGTTAACGTTGAGGTGGTAAAATTGCTTCTTAATGCTGATGCAGCAATTGTTATGCTGCCAGACAAGAATGGAAATACAGCATTACATGTAGCCACCAGGAAAAAGCGTGTGCTGGTATGCTTTGCATAGCATTCTTGTTGTTATCTTCTCTCTCTCTCTGTTTGTTGTGGGTAGGGTTAGGTAGGGGGCAGGTGTATGCTTTTTGTTCCAACTCAAGGTCTCTATACTCCGTTGGGTGTTATCAAATATAGTTTCCCAGTAGTCTGTTCTCACAATTAAAATTTGAAAGCCAATTTTTGTTTACCATCTTATCCAACAATGATGCTTAACCTAACTGGAAAAAGAAAACATTGTGTTCATAATTCCTTCACATGTCTTAGATGTAGTTTTCCAGTATTCTGTTCTCATTATTAATATTTTAAAGCCTATTTGTATATATCATCTTATTTCTTTATTTTCATCTCCAAATATTAAACTACCAACTCTTACTAGAGATACATAGTCGCAAACACATCTGATATAAAATGAATAATCATTTGAGAACTTCCACTTGCAGATAGTCGATGAGTTACTGCGACTGCCTGACATGAATGTCAATGCACTGACCAGAGATCACAAAACAGCTCTTGACATTGTTGAAGATTTTCCCCTTTCTGAAGAATCCACATTGATAAAGGAGAGCCTTTGCCGTTATGGTGCCGTTAGGGCCAATGAGTTGAACCAACCAAGAGATGAGTTAAGGAACACCGTTACTCAAATCAAGAAAGATATCCATATCCAGCTGGAACAAACTAAGCGGACAAACAAAAATGTCCATGGAATTGCTAAAGAGCTCAGAAAACTTCATCGGGAAGGGATCAACAATGCCACAAATTCTGTGACCGTGGTAGCTGTGCTTTTTGCAACGGTTGCCTTTGCGGCTATTTTTACTGTGCCTGGTGGAGATGATGATTATGGGATGGCAGTGGCTGTGACCTACACTTCTTTCCAAATTTTCTTCATCTTCAATGCCGTTGCACTTTTCACCTCTCTTGCTGTTGTCGTAGTTCAGATTACATTGGTTAGAGGCGAGACAAAGGCTGAAAGGAGAGTGATAGAGATTATAAACAAGTTGATGTGGCTGGCTTCTGTGTGTACTTCAGTAGCATTCATGGCCTCGTCTTATATAGTGGTCGGGCGCAAATTTGAGTGGGCTGCTATCTTGGTTACGGTAGTAGGTGGCAGTATAATGGCCGGGGTTCTTGGAACCATGACATATTATGTCGTGAGGTCTAGGAGAATCAGGTCGACGAGGAAAAAAGAGAAGCACGCAAGGAGTGGCTCCAACTCATGGCTTCCCTCTGAGTTGTCTAACTCAGATATTGACAGGATTTATGCCATCTGATCTGAGAAGCTCAAGATGAAGAGGGACTTAATGGCAACAATTGAAGTAAAATCATAGGAATTTAAGAATGTGTTCTGTCTCAACTAAAAGTCTAACTGATAGTGAGGCTACACATTTATATTTAATATATTATATGCTCGAAAATAGAGAGGGAAACATGAAGGATCCACCCTCCTTGGCTTTTCTGATCAATTAGCCCATAACATGTTTAGCTGCTTCCTGTTTGGTGGAGTGGAGGAGATGATCAGTTGTTGCTTTCTGTTAACTCTTCTAATTTCAGAGGATTTCCTTCAGAACCTGCACCGAGGAGGCGAGGAGGCAGGAATGAAACATATTGCCAGATTAGCTAATATTTACTGTCAAGTTACAAACTTGGAAAATATGTATATTTTGTTTGAAATCATGGTCTCATGATTCATGAATGCAATTCTACCTTTGAAATCTGAAGATTGTGTAAAAATTGCAAATCCCTTGGAGTTGAACATCTTTTTCTATTGGTATATATTACTGGCATCGGCATTTTACAAAATCAGACTACTCAATAGTCAATCGAATGGGATTAGATCATGTGATCTTCTCTCAAAAGAGCCACAAAGTACCATTTGAGCTGTGCTTCTCTCAAAAGAGGTAAAGGTACCATTTTTGGAGCTGTGCTTAGTATGTAAAGTAACAATTTTTTTTTGGTTGAAGTAACATCTTTCAACCAAAAAAGAAAAAGAATTCATCAAAAATAGTCTTTTAATTGTGTAAAATTTTACTTATTTTAATTATTGGTAAATTACATTAACAACTAAATTCAGTAAATTTTTAAACAATTAAAAGACTACTTTAATAAAATTGATAATAACTAATTTCAAAATTATGACATAATCTAAATTATTGTAGATATTATCTCCTTCAAAGAAATTAACTTTAGGTAATTAAAAAAGAGATAATAATAAAACACTGAAACTGAGAAGACAGAAGTGAAGAAGGCCGTAAAGCAAAAAGTTTTCGCGCGAAGGAGAATCTGGTATTCTAGTTTGTTCGAGATGGTTAGAATTCAGGTGAAGCACGGCGGCGGGAGTGAGTTTCTGTACGATACTGAATCCACTTCGTCAGTGGAGGAAATCGCCAAAGACGTAACAGAAATTGCAAACCTTCAATCGAAGATTGAGCGTCTCTCTCTCCAGCTTGAACCTCATCTCTCTCCACTTCTTCACAGCGATTCGAAAGGTTATTTTTGTTCATTTATTTTATTTTTATTTTTTGTTTTTGTTTTTGTTCTCGTTTTGTTTAGCTTTCTCAACTTGAAGTAATCAATTCGTAATGCAGTGATGGCTCTCGCTCGAGCTCTCTCAGAAGCCAGGTCCTACGCTTCCAAGGTTTCTGTTTCTTTCTTCATACGCATACTCAAGTTCAGAGTAGACATGATTATCAGCTCAGTATATATGAATATAACTTGTAGTATTTTGTATGAATAGCTATATGTTGTGTGCTTTAATTACTAAAGAATATATACTTGGATGTGTTAACTGAGATTGATGCATGCAGAAATATCTATACGGTAATAAATATTTAATTTTGACAATTGGTTTTCACCGTGATTATTTTTATTAAATTCAATGTGATTCATTGCATTGATATATGTTCTTTTATTTGTTCTAAACTTGTTGAGATGGACAACAGAATCAGGTTATACATAACAAGCCTTTATCTATTTACGTGTTAAGAGACCACATAAGGAGTGTTGAGAATGCATTTGCGGAAGCATATTCTCTATTTGGATTTTCAAATGGCAGCTTACAGAATTTATTTCCAGGTATTTTTTTTCATAATCACTTCCATTAACCAAGTTTCCCATCTTAATTCTGTTGGAATTTAGTGTAAAATTTACTTCCCTCTGTGCATTAAAAAATTGTTTGTAGAGCATTTATCAGCAAAAAAACTATTAAGTTCTCAAGAAAGCTAATGAGAAAATTTACTATGAGATTAAATCAATATTAATTCTCCACTTTCCTTCTCTTCAGAAAGTGGAGTATTTGGAATTAGACATTGCCTTAGTTTGAATTTGTTCTTGTCAAAATAGATCTGGAGAGTTTTATCTAAACACTCATATCCCTTTGATCTGCTAGTTCAGTTTTATAACACAGTGGAGCAGTATCTTTAATTTTCTGTATGAGGTATATCCTTCTATCGGGAGGAATGAGGGTGCAATAAGTGATTTATTGTGGGAGAATGACATCAGTAAAATATTTGAAATTATAAGGTTATAACTCTTAAAATTTTGCTGTCAATGATGAAATATGATAAGCTGAACACTTACTGGATGAAAATGTATTCTCAGATTTGGAGCTTATTCAAGAGCGTACAATACAGCTCTGGTGGGCAGGCAAAGAGTTGGAAAAGGGTAAAAAGTTGTGTGACTATATTGGGAAAAATGAGAAAACAAAGGTACTTACATGTAGTGTCTGCATTTAACTACTCTGAGGATTATTGCCTAAAGAGGTGGAATAATTGGTGGCAGGTTGTAATCAGGCTACAGTCACCTATGATATCTCCTGCATCAATTACAGGTACTTGCACTTAACTGCTATATACAATTTCCTCTTACATAGTTGAGTTCAAATTATGTTTTCACTGCCTATCTTGATTCTACAGATTATACACAGTCTCACTGCTTGTATTTCATTTTATTTTGATGTTGTGTATAATGAAGGTGGAGAAAGCTCATGCAAATAAGATTTTGTCCCGGGATTTTGAATGGCCTTCTATTTGTTTCCTTGTTGGTGTACTTTCCTCCCTGCAGTCAGCTCTGGGCACTACACAATTTACTAATGCTTGCAGTAATTCAAATTTCCCCAGCTTGTAACAGTATATTACTCGCAATTGCGAGTGATTACGTAACAAATATCTTACTTATGCAAGTTAGATGAAGCTAGAACCCTTGGATTCCACCGCTTAATGCTACACAATTATTTCAGCACGTACATCTCATTAGATTTCTATCTATAGAATTTTCAACTTGTTGGACACTGAGTCTTTCATTTCGAGCTGATGTACTTAAATTTGATGTTCTAGTTCAAATAGATTGCATTGTGTTAGAGGATCTCTTCTGCTAGCTGATACTGATGATATATATGTTTTGAGTGTCCTGTTCCTATGGTCCATTTCTTTGTTGTTCTAGTTCTGCTTGAACTATTCTCCTTGCTTATATCATAGGAGACTCTTGTCTCTTGATATCCAATCCAAATAGGTTATATACATACATTTAGTCATGAAAGATATGATAAGTGCTTTTAGACTTCAGTAGATATTAGTACAAAAAACAACGACCCTGTTCATGAAAATTTGTTTAGCCTATTCATATAAGTAAAGTATGCATGGACTACCAAATGGTCTGGCAGACCAATTTCTATCAAATCCTCTTCAAGACTGTCTTCGTGTTCTCAATACATTCTAACATATATCCTGAAACTGGTTCAATTCTCTTGTCTTCTTACAAGAATTAGTGAAATTACATAAAGTATTTGAGTTCGTTTGCAGATGATTCTATCAATGAAAAACATTCATGACAGATGCACAAAATGCTTGTCCTTGCTTCAAACCACCTTATTGTTGATACCTGCTACTAGGAGTCTATACCTGAAACAGTTTATCCACCTAATTTAGCTTTTCTAAGCAATCCGTCCAGAAAACATAGGGTCATCATAATGTAGATAAGCATTTCTCTTCTCTACTTTGTTAAACCACAGGCTTAGAGACGAGTAATTGAAAGTCACTATAAACATGTGCTAGCTCTTTTCCCTCTTTGAATCTTTGATTCTGTAGAAATTCAGGAAATTGGTGGGGAAAACAGTTTATTGTTATATGCTTATCAGTACCCCCCAAGTGCTGAACATCATGAATAATCTTTTTAGGAGTGTTATTTACCACTAATCTTGTCAAAAATCTGGCTGACACTTGCACTTAGTTTAAGATTTGGAATGCCCACTTCAAAATCAAAAGAGGGCTCAATAAAGCCAATTTTTTCTCCTGTTTATTTGAAAAGGAAACTTTTTCTTTGATGCCATGTGGAATACTAAAATTTTCTGAGAAAAAAAAAACTTCAAATGTTACCTGAAAGCTGTTTGTCTGAACTTGGAGATTTGCCTTAATTTATGATTTATCTTGAAATCATTGTGTTTAAAGTCAGTTCTTAACTTTATCAGCTATTCTCATGAGTCAGACAAGTGGGATTGTATCATTTTTCTATGATTATTGGTGATAATCTTTGATTAAAAGTAATGCTATGGCTTAAACTGAATAAACTTCTAATTAAGTAATATTTCAGGTGCTGGTGATGTCTGATCAAAGTATAATTGCCTCATGACCAAGAAATTCACTTTACTAATCAGGTTATTTGTTATCATTTGTTTCTGATTGATTGAAATGATAGGCTTTATAATTTTATTTCTTCTGACAGAACACGAAATGTACACTTTCAGTTGTTTGCATCAATTCTTGGTCTATGATGAGCATATATAAATAAAATAAAGTAAACATGCTACTTTGGTTCCCACTGATCACTATACATAATTGTTGATATGCTGTAAGCCAGAATTATAATAAATTAGGAGCAGAATTAGGCATTGTTAACTATAATTCAAAACTTAATAATGAATTGACATAATTCTGAAATTGCAGGACCACATGGGCATTTTCCTCTCTCTACTCCTGTAGAACCTTATTCTAAGGTATGCTCATCATTTATGGGATTAAATTAATTGAACTTGGAGTTTATTAAACAAACTTAAGGCTGAAGCCTTCTTTAAGTGATGGCTGTGATTACTTCAAAAAAAAAAAGAAAAAGTGATGGCTGTGATGCAGCAGTCAAAGGATAATTAATTTAAAAGTCACTTTGTGCTTTAATGCCTCAAAGTGGTAGTCACTTCAAAGTCTCTACTGCAAGAAAAAGAAGAGTAAAGATATTATGTTGAAAGTGTCTCTATTTATAATATATATAATGATTAGTCAGTATTCATAGTTTAAGCATAAGAGTTTTCGTGAGGTAAAATGCTGTGAAATTATATGATTTTGATAATCAAGTGATACAAAACTTCCATTTTTTGCAATCCGAATAATTATCATCTATGAAATAGAATACTTTATTGTGGTGTTTTCACAAATTTTTGTGGATGGAAGTACAAGAAAGTCTGCAAAAATATGGATTTGCTTCTTTGCATGATGCTTGTTATACTAAGTTATATAAAAAACGCATCATAAGTAAGGCAAGCAAAATTGTTCTTCCATCATTCCACCCTAAAGTAAACAAAAGTAAAATACTTTTAACTCTGGCACAGTGCTGGTCTTTCTTGTTCCTCACAGGTAACTTTAGAAGCAGACATTGAGCATATCCCAAGGTCAGTTACAGTATTGGTTGAGTGTAACTGCTGTTGAGATCTTTTACAATGAGCGATTGCTGCCTGGATTGAATTCTCGATATCTGAATATGCACTGGCGCTTCTCTTGAAAAATTGCAGCTCTTGAAATCCATTTGAATTGTTTGAGCTCGAAGCTGATGAGCAGCCGGAGGATGATGTCAATGAGGATGAAATTTTTGCTGTTGATATCCTTTTAAAAGCCGCTGAAAATGACCTTCTATGATGGCCATGGCCTCCTTCGTCCCCAGAAGCGTTTTCTTTGTTGAAGCTCTTTGCGAGTGAGGATCCACCTCTCTGAATCTGCCCAAACGGCTCCTTCTTAGCTACTTTGGCGTGGCTTTTACAACCTTCATTGGCCTGTGGAGCTAATCCTTTGTTGATCATTCTTGAAGCAGCTGCGGAGGATTGACTTGAGCAGCTCGATTTGATAAACAATGATTTTAGATAAGCCCGGGAGGCTTTCAACTTTGAACTCAAAGAGGACTGCTTCATCAGCCTAAGCCTTCTTGTCCATGTCCGTTTGGGGTTGTGATCTGCATGAAAATCGCCAACTACTTCCGCAAAGAAGTATTCTTCTGGATTGAGTTCCCTGCTGACTTGGCAAGACTCCGCGGGGGAAATGTTGCAGGATTCAAATGGGGTGGTGTTGCTGGTAGGGGTATGATTGGTAGGTGTTGTGCATAATGGGGTTCTAAAGGACTCTTCAAACGCATCAAACTGGGCGTCGAGGTTGTTGTTGTAAGTGCTGGGATTCTGAAGGAGTTTCTCTACCATTTCTAGGCGCGGGGGGAGGTGAAGGGGGAGGAGTTTTCCTTTGTAGAAGAGCTCATCTGCAGGGGAAGTTGTGGTGTCTTTTTCAACAGAGGTTGAGAACATTTGGAACTCGAATTCTCTGGGGTCAGGTTGTGAGCTTTTGGAATGGCTGAAAATGGTGGAATGTGAACAAACTTCCATGTCTATGTAGTCTTCTTCTGCATGCTCACATGAATAGGGACTTTCTTCTTCCATCTCTCTCTCTCTCTCTCTCTCTCTCTCTCTCTCTCTCTATCTCTCTCACTGTGTTTTGAGTTTTGACAATTCAGGACTTCAGGTTGAGGTTTGCTAAGCATATGGATGGAATAGGAGCATTTTAAAGAGGATGCAGAGTCACCAAAAGGTATTAATTAACACTAAGTTTTTTAATTTTGTTTATTTATAAACTATTCCAAATATGAAATTCAGGGCATAAAGGTGAAGTATGTTTTTTAGGTCACATTTGCCATGTCTTTGCAATCATGTACATGTCCAATTTTTATAATGTTTAGATAATCATATATAAATAATAGACAACTCCTATGGTACTGCGTTGTACTTAATATAAACACGTTGTAGTAGATTGTACAAGGTATTTAATACAGTATATAATATAATTCACTACATTTACACGTATTTATAAACATAACATTGTGCGACGGGCTCAATTAAGAGGGCGTTGACAATAATCAAACTCGTAATTGTTGGACGGAGACTAGTGAAGGGTCACGTCCAACACCAACTGGCTAAGTAGATTGTTGGGCGGAGGCCAAAAGGGTTAAATTTAGCACACTGCTTTTCGATTTTCGAAAATGTGGCGGTATAAGAAAATAAAGTTGTGTTTTCGCTACTGGCTAGTTTTGGCGTGATAATCACTTAATTTTAACAGTAGTTTTCTGATATGAGAATTATATTTTATTCACTCGGTTACCCTTTTGAAGCTTCACTGGGCACATTTTAATATATGGATTGCTAGGGTTAGGGGTTGGGGTAGGGGCTGGTTTTCAAAAAGAGAGAAGAAAACTCAATGAGTGAGTGTACGAGTGGATACACAAATTATTATTCAATAACACAGTGTAATAACTAATAAGTTGTTGAGATTCCCCACTAAAGACTGTTGAGATTCAAGCTGTTCACATTGTGGGCCTAAGTGATAATCAATCACAAAAATCATACTTCAAAAAAGGAATTCACATATACAAATATGTGTATGCTATCTGATCTGTCAAATTGAATTAAACCAGTTCTTAATGATATATATTAATTTGAGTTAGCATGTATATATGTACGCATATTGGCTTGTATATATATATGTGTTGGTCAAACAGATGGCTTGGTAATCACAACGGTTTGACTCTGTGTGTGTTGCCTATTGATCTTTTTTATTTTTATTTTTTTTAGTTTGATCTGATCAGTTATGGGTAACTTAGATTGATTTACATGATTTGTAATCATTTGCCAGCTAGGGTCACAAGGCGACTCCTTCATGAGCCTTGGGTGGGTTCATAGGAGAATGTAAGTCCATGATATAGTCTGGCAAAGTTGAAAAAATCTAGGTTAAAAAAAAAAAGAGTAAACATACACAAATTTGGCTAATTTAGAGGATTTTTTTAAAGATCAAACAGGGACCCCTGATAGCGAGACCTAACTAAGAGATCTCCCTCACTCTAATGTGATTATATTCCCTTTAATTAATTTATGGAAAACAATATTTTGGTCTTCCAAAAATAATTAACTTAGGGGTCACACTTGTGTGAGACCGTCTCACGGATCTTTATTCGTGAGACGGGCCGGGTCGATCAAAGCACCATGCAATCTTCATACTTATATGTGCAAATGTCATACTTATGTGCTCAAATATAACACTAATTAAGAATACAATTTTTGTTACTTATAAGAGAAAAAGTAATACATTTTTCATAATAAGTAATGTTGACAAGTGCTCCTTACTTATAGGGCAAATATAATACTTTTGAGGAAAAATGTAATACTTTTAAATTGAAATGTAAAAGTATTGTATTTTCCCTTAAAAGTATTACATTTACCTGTATAAGTAACAAAAATTTTATTCCTGATTTGTATTACATTTGAGCATATAAGTATGACATTTGTTCATATAAGTGTTACACTTGCATCTTGACATGACCCTACCCGTCTCATGGTGAGACGGTCTCACACAAGTTTTTACCTTAACTTAGTCCTTCATTTATTAGTCACAACATTTGGTACTTGAGTTGTTAGCATTGCAACAGAATTAGTTATTGAAGTTAACTATTTGTCCACAATTAAAAAACCATAAATATTACTTACTCTTTAATTTAATTAATTTTATAAACAATAGAGAACTATTTCAAAATTCAAATGGGAAGTGGTTGGAGCTTGTAGATCAGTAGATGTGATCGAGTTGAGTAAACGTTCACAACGGTTGAGTGAATTCAAAGTTTAAAGTTAACAATTTTAACCAACACATGTCGCATTGATGCGTAGCCAAATAATTAAACATGTACCTACTCAAATCAAAACAATAGTAGATTCAATGCTTCTCATAACCCTTTTGATTCTGGATTAAGTTTTTATATTGTGTTGGAATATATGAATTGGGATTGGGATCAAATTCAAACACTTGATAATTGGAATGAGATTTAGTAAACTCTTTGTTTGATATAGTGGTGAGATTAAATGAGAACATGACACTCCTGTAAAAAGTGATGATTGGTCTCAATCGTCTATTATGATTCATCAATGGTTAAGGATTTTAGTAAAAAAAATAAAATTAGGGTCAATTTTATAATTAATAAAAACTTTTTAGAGCGAGATTCATTTTATAATTATTGCAAACTTGAAAATTTAGTAATATTAAGATCATAGCCTTTGATTTCTCAAGATAGAGAGTGTGGATGTGCCCACACTTTTTACATGGAGGTGTTCTCACTTGAACACCTATAATATATGTAATGTTAATCGAGATTATATTATATAAGCATTCATATAACATGTTAGTACTCATTAATTAATTAATATTCAGATAGTTATATCACCTCCATAGTACAGTATCATAAACATTGCTAAAAAAGATGCATAAACATTGGTGTATCCACTCCTAGTGCACCACAGGACACTCATATGTGCACCACACCCCAGAGCGTAGTGTACCACTGAAATATACATGGTGCAAGAAATTACCAAAATATTATCACATTTTTTCTATTAGTGCACCACAGAGGCACAAATTAACACTTTGTGGTAAACCACATTTCACTCAAAAGTGAACCACAGAGCACTCATAAGTGCACCACACCCTAACACTTAGTACACCACCGAAATATACATAATGCAGGAAATTATCAAAATGTTACCGCTTTTTTTTTTTCATTAGTGCACCATAGACCAGCATTTTGTGGTACACCACAATTCACTCAAAAGAGCACAACAGAGTATTCACAAATACACCACCGAAATATATGTGATACAAGAAATTATCAAATGTCACTGTGTTTTTTCAATGGTTAAGATGAGTTTGCATGACCGCATAGAGAGGTACCCGCATTTAAACAAAATATATATTCTTAGAAATATGAAATAATGCCGTAAAATATTGAAAAGGTTTCTAAAAAATTGTAAATAAAAATGATGTAAAGAAGATCCCTATCTCGGACATCCTAACCTAAGATGTCATTCTCATGTATTGGGATTAATAATGATGTTTATGCGTGTGCGTGTCCGCTTGTGTGACAACTAATTTAGTTTTAGTGCTCCATATTTATTTACTATAGAGAACACAAACTTTTAATATAGAAATAGTTGGAGCTCAAGAACCACGTTTATAAGCTTCCTACTTTTACTGGATTCCAGGGGCTAACTTGCCTAATTTTCTGTTCCTTTTTCTTTTTAAGGAAGAAAATTATAAATTCATTTTAATATAATAAAATTCTCACCACATGTATTGTTTTGATTCTGTAGAAAAAATGAACAAAAATTACAACTCTTTTTATTGTTTCCTTAGATAAATCAAATATGTCATGTTAACATGGAGTAAAAAATAAAAGTGTCTTCAGAGCAGCCTATTGACCTTATTGGTTTGAGCTAATCATCTATGAACAATTTAAGCTGGTTTACCTCTTTGTAATTTTTTGTTGGCGAAGGTCACAAAGCGAGATTTACTCAACGCACATCCTTAAGTAATGAATATGAGTTTCTCTTCTTGTAACCCACCCACCTACCCACTCTAAAAAAAAAAAAAAAAAAAGTAAAAATACATCTTGCAGTTTATCTCTTTTGTGTGGTTTGCAGACTATTATATAAGAACATATTTTACTCATTGCACACCTTCAAGTAGCGATTACTGATTTTTCTAATCATCCAAAAAAATGAAATACTCGTGAACATATAGTAAAAAGTGAACTTTTCTATGGCCTATCGTCTCTTTACAATATTGATCACTTCGTGTGCACCTTTATGAATGTATCTTAGTAAAAAAGACCATCTAAACAGCTATTAAAGTAATTTTTTTAAATGTGAGTGAAAGAAGAGACAAAAAAAAAAAGTTGAAAAAAAATATAAAAAAGAAAGCTAAGTTGTGAACAAGACAACATAGGATCCGACAATTGATGGTGGAGAGTGGAAGAAAGGATGGAGAAGAAGAGGATTATGCTCCCCTTGCAGAGCTCGAGACTTTTGTCAGTTTTTATAAAGTTTAAACTGCCCCCTCCCATCTCAAAAGACTGGCGATATGATGAAGCAACCTGAGTTAGAATCCTTATAGGGGACGGTAAAAGTTAAAACACTCTTCAATCAAAGATATATGGGTGGTGAGGATGCAATATTTTGCATGAAGAAAGTTATTGGGTAAATAAATTAATCAATTTTGGAAATTTGCAGTTATCCAAAGAGACCGATTAGATGTAATAAAGACCCCTTGTGGGTAAAATGTAAAAATGCGGGATAAGAACCTGAGACTGATGGGATGACTTAAGATTGACCTTCTAAAGCGGCTCTTGGACAACGATTTTAAGAGCTTAGAATTAATCTAATGTAAGCTGAAAAATTAATGTATTAAAAAAGTAGTCAATTTTTATTTAAAAAGTTACGATTAAGTGTATGCAAACACGGTTAATGTAAATTAATCTAGACCATTAAAATTTATTAATTTAATACACAATATTTAATCTCACAATCTCACCAAAATTACAAAATAGGTGATCTCATAGGACACCTCCCATATATTGAAATTACTGTGTAGCTATAGAAAGTTTTACCGTTTCAGAGAAACTCTCAAAGAGTATAGCCTATGGTCCCACGCAAATTTGTAAGAAGACACTTATGGTCTAGAACTGTGGGTTCCATTTTTAATAATGAGTTTCAAAACAAATATTTATTGTAATTGTGTGTTTTTAACGTTTATTTTTACTAACATAAATTGTTTGTAAATATGTATTGTCAATAAATTAATGCCACACATGGCTTTTGAGGGTGGTGGGGGGTGAGGTGCAGACGTTAATTGGAAACATGCCAACCTTTTACTCCATGTTTAGCCATTTCTGTTTCAAGCGGTATGCTTTAGGTCTCATAATTCTTCCACCTACACACCCATAATAACAATAATTATCTTCCACCTACACACCCATAATAACAATAATTAATAATAATAATAATAATAATAATAATACGGAAAATCTAGTCCGTATTATCATTAATTTAGTACTGTCAAAGCGGGCTAGCCCGCACCATTATGCCCGCTCCACCGCGGGCCTAATTTATGGCAAGCTTTTGCGAGCCGGCCAGCTCCACGCGGGTTGACGGGTCCCGCGAGCTTTTGTTTTTTTAATATATATATATATATATAAAAATAGGGCCTGGCCTGCAGCCCGCTCTTTTGTAGCCCTAACTCACCTCACTATGGAGCGGGTGCGGGTCAGCCCGCTGGCTTCAGCCCACTTTGACATCCTAATCATTATACATGCATGATTGTATAGGGTACTCCGTAATGGTTTCTAATAATATTCGGTACAATCATGTATGATAGGCTGACACTACTGCACAATACCCACCATCACCATAGTAGTTCCTACTAAAATAATAATGATTTTTTCAAAGTTAATTAAGAAGGAAACACAGCCACAATGGGGTGTGACCCACCACAACCAGAAAATCTGGACTATAGTTTTACTTTTGTTGGTTCTAAGCCACAGCAAAGGAAGCTTTAAACCATTGCATAAGGCCATCGAGCTTCCTGTGCCGGCCATCCCACAGGCACCAGAAAAAGTAGATGACTTCACAATAGCTCAGCAAAGTTTGGATGACTATACCTTAAGCAATGGCAGGTCATTTTCGAAGCCAGCCGCTTTCTGAGGATTTCATGTGGCTCAGTTTCAACTCCCACTATGTTTTGCATCCTAGTAGGGAAAACATGGGGAGGGCCAGACTAATGATGTTGCCCTGCAAAAGAAAAGACAAGTTTCAACTTCTATTTCAGGAAACTATTTTATCCCAACAATGTTAGTAGACAAAGATTTTTGTACATCCACCTGTTTCTGCTCTCCATACCTTCCCCTTCCAGAAAGAAACATTTTCAGATGGCCAACCCAATTGATCCCATCATGGTTCTCTCATTACTTAAACAAAACTTGGCATAAACTGTCCTGTCAGAAAATTTCTCAGATCAAATCATGTAAGCCTGCATCCACACAGAGAAGTGACATCAATTTGCTGTACCACAACCAGTTGTGTATAATAAAAAAGAAATTAAACCAAAAAAGAATGTCATAGTGCTACCAGCCTAGCTGAAAATATAATGTTAATTTCCACATGCATTGTTGGATCCCAATAGAGGGAAAAAACAAAAGATTTCTTTTCTGTAGCTGGAAGAAAGTTCTATGTGTTTGTTACGCAAAACACAGTGTTACACCAAATTGAGTATTTACATGAAAACAAATACTCGGTACAGCATTTCAGAGAATACACGAAGCAATTCCCAGGCCTAATTGTTTGAACCTTGAGCCTAGGAATCATTTCTCCCAAGCATACACACACAAGTATACAACTGCTCATTGTTTTTAGAGTTTGGATACTAAGTTTTTTAAATAGTGTGACATTTCTACTTGTGGGTTGCAGAGTCCTCGATTCTCAACTCCTTTTCCAGCTCATCAAATTCCCAGTCACCAACCTCTTCTGCCGAGTTATCCACGTTGACTGTGCCAAATTCAGACTCCAATTTGGCAAATTCCGTGTTGGGGTCTAGAGCCTCCTCTGGTTTGGCAGCAGATGGTTCTTTCTTCTGAACATTAGTTGCAGAAGGTTCATTTTGCTCCTTTTCCCTGGCTTCAGGAATCTCTTTCACCTCCCTTGCAGGAGTTATCACATTTTCTTGTGGCCTTTCACCATGTGAAGCCTCTGCCTCTTGGCCTGGAGTCTCCATTTCAAGAATTGGTCTCTCAATTGATTCAAATTCTGCTCTCAACTTTTCAATACTGTCAAAAAGTTCCTGGACTTTTGAATCATTTTTCCTGCATGGAAGGCAACAACTAGTTTAACTCGTAAAGAAAAAATAGTTAACAAAAAAAACAACACACGTAGAAGGGCCATGCACAAGGAAACCTGGAGATTTTCCCTTGGTGAGCATAGTACTGCTCCCTCATGTTATCCACCACACTGAAGGTGGTTATAATCTGCAGTTAAAACAGACATTTCATCAGGAATTCAGTACGTGGTGATTGCCATAGTGGCCACACAAAGGTTTGAGCTATGAAACACCTAGCTAGAACAAAGAAAATACAGGGTTTAGCAAGGGAACTAAACTGAGACCAACAAACAAATAATCCTAAAAGAAAAAACTATATATCCTTGTACTAGAGTGACAGCTTAAGGCAGCCTTTCCAAGTTGTCAAGATTCCAAAAGCATGTCTGAAAATTACAAGTTATGATCTTACCTTGGCTTCATAATCCAGGTATTCCTCCTCAAGATTTTTTCGTGGGGTCAACACCTTGGAATCATCATGATCCGCACCAGATGCCACCACTGACCTGTTTGTATAACTTTAAGAGTTCTATAAATATGAAAAGAATAAGATATGTATAGATAAATACAAACAAAGACATTACCTTTTGTCAAAACTCCTCAAGTTCTCCACATATTTCCCTATACGATCAATAGAAGGCTTCAGTTCTCTCTGTACAAGAAAACATGAAGTTTAGTGTCACACTTGGTCTGAGCTTGGCCAGAAGGCTATCATGCAAACCAATTACATACCTCATAAGCAGAGAGGAGTTCAATGATCAAGTTCACAAAATAATCTTCATGTCTTTCCAGTTCATCACTTGAAAATGCAAAGTAACAATTAGCAATGAAGCAAATTGCATATATTTCTATCAGGGATACTTAAAGGTCACATTAGTGATCACATTATATCCAAAACATAGAATCAAAGAGATCATTTAGGTAAGCCGAGTTACGTACTTGGCCAACTTGTCTTTAGTCTCCATATAAGCGCACTGAAGAGCCCAAGTATCTTCCAAAAAATTGGTCCATGCAGTAAGAATATCTGCTTCCACTCTACATGAGCTTACGGACTTTGATAGTTCATCTTCCTGCAAAAGTTGAAGCAACATCAAAAAAATGAAAATGGCGTCTTTATATAGATGAAATATCAATAGCTTGGAACATGAAGTCTAGGAAAACCAATGGCGAATCAAATACACCAAAATAAACATGTTACAAACAAATAGTAAAACCTTAGTTTTCAAATGGGCAACAATCTGATCATTAGCATCATAGAACTGGTCCCTCTCCTCTCTAGCATTTTGAAGGCGTCCATTAGCTGCAGCCAAGGAGATATTCACCTGAAAGTTTTATCCAAACTGTGAAATGCTATGCTTGAATAAAAATGAATGTGCAAACGAAATACAAGTTCACTTGAAAAGCAAGAAAACAAAATCTTTTGATCTCTACAATTTCTTCCAGCTATATAGATGTTAAGTCCACTTTTGACAGTTTAATGATTTTTCTTCTGCAACTCTTAAGACTCCAAAATTTTATAAGAGACTTCAACTGTTCGAGGCGATACTGGGTCACTATCACATCCAATTTCAGAATGGGGGGAGGGGGACACTAAGAAAGACGGTTTTATCAATCAACGTGAAAAAGAGCAGACAATAATCACAATAGTCAAAAATTAAAAACAAGCATTTCCATTGAAGAATCTTAAAAGAAAAACGAAAATAGTAGGATTCTATCAAAACAAAGACCTGTTTCAATTGTGCTTCAAGTTCATCTCTCTGTTTCTCCAGTGCAGTAATCTCAGCTGTTATTTCCTGAAGAGTACATAAAGGAAACAACAGTTAACAGACCAAAGAACACAATAGTCCAGGAGTACACCAGTATAGCTCTTCACTCATTCATTTATGGACTGTACTTCAACAGACAGAAAGTACAAAAACAGCAATAAATAGAAAGAAAGTTGATGAAGATTTCATCTCACTACTCTAATAACCAATGATTTTTCTTGCTTGAAATACCTTCTCTATTTCACTGACTTCACCGGACTTGGAAACACGAAATCTTAATGCTTCCTCTTTCTGAACTCTGCAAAGTGTATACATGGAAAATGAAATCCAGAACAAAATTTGTGCTTTCAATGGATGAGAGAGGAAGAGAAGAAAAACAAAAAAAGAACCAGCAGATAATACGTGACTAACATATGAGACTTCGTTATTAGTAATCAAGAAACCATAGGACACTAGTTTACATACTTGTTCAGAAAGCAAAAATCACATTCAGTGACTAATATACGAGACATTACTAATGAAACTAGTGAATTAAATGACAACAAATCATATTGAATTTTTAAAACAAATATATGAAAAAAGGAAAATGATACTTGATACTCTTCACTTTGGACAAGCTAGTTCAAGAAAATTTAATTATACTCAGGTATTACTTGTAAAAGGCAAAGGAGGTACCATATTACAATGGCACAATGAGGCATCATAAAAGAACCAAGGATGAAGATAATAGGACAAGAAGTTCACAAGGAAACTCTAAAGAATGTAACAAATAAAAGAACATAAATTGTCACTCACATCCCTTGGAANCTCTAAAAAAAAAAAAAAAAAGAGTAAAAATACATCTTGCAGTTTATCTCTTTTGTGTGGTTTGCAGACTATTATATAAGAACATATTTTACTCATTGCACACCTTCAAGTAGCGATTACTGATTTTTCTAATCATCCAAAAAAATGAAATACTCGTGAACATATAGTAAAAAGTGAACTTTTCTATGGCCTATCGTCTCTTTACAATATTGATCACTTCGTGTGCACCTTTATGAATGTATCTTAGTAAAAAAGACCATCTAAACAGCTATTAAAGTAATTTTTTTAAATGTGAGTGAAAGAAGAGACAAAAAAAAAAAGTTGAAAAAAAATATAAAAAAGAAAGCTAAGTTGTGAACAAGACAACATAGGATCCGACAATTGATGGTGGAGAGTGGAAGAAAGGATGGAGAAGAAGAGGATTATGCTCCCCTTGCAGAGCTCGAGACTTTTGTCAGTTTTTATAAAGTTTAAACTGCCCCCTCCCATCTCAAAAGACTGGCGATATGATGAAGCAACCTGAGTTAGAATCCTTATAGGGGACGGTAAAAGTTAAAACACTCTTCAATCAAAGATATATGGGTGGTGAGGATGCAATATTTTGCATGAAGAAAGTTATTGGGTAAATAAATTAATCAATTTTGGAAATTTGCAGTTATCCAAAGAGACCGATTAGATGTAATAAAGACCCCTTGTGGGTAAAATGTAAAAATGCGGGATAAGAACCTGAGACTGATGGGATGACTTAAGATTGACCTTCTAAAGCGGCTCTTGGACAACGATTTTAAGAGCTTAGAATTAATCTAATGTAAGCTGAAAAATTAATGTATTAAAAAAGTAGTCAATTTTTATTTAAAAAGTTACGATTAAGTGTATGCAAACACGGTTAATGTAAATTAATCTAGACCATTAAAATTTATTAATTTAATACACAATATTTAATCTCACAATCTCACCAAAATTACAAAATAGGTGATCTCATAGGACACCTCCCATATATTGAAATTACTGTGTAGCTATAGAAAGTTTTACCGTTTCAGAGAAACTCTCAAAGAGTATAGCCTATGGTCCCACGCAAATTTGTAAGAAGACACTTATGGTCTAGAACTGTGGGTTCCATTTTTAATAATGAGTTTCAAAACAAATATTTATTGTAATTGTGTGTTTTTAACGTTTATTTTTACTAACATAAATTGTTTGTAAATATGTATTGTCAATAAATTAATGCCACACATGGCTTTTGAGGGTGGTGGGGGGTGAGGTGCAGACGTTAATTGGAAACATGCCAACCTTTTACTCCATGTTTAGCCATTTCTGTTTCAAGCGGTATGCTTTAGGTCTCATAATTCTTCCACCTACACACCCATAATAACAATAATTATCTTCCACCTACACACCCATAATAACAATAATTAATAATAATAATAATAATAATAATAATACGGAAAATCTAGTCCGTATTATCATTAATTTAGTACTGTCAAAGCGGGCTAGCCCGCACCATTATGCCCGCTCCACCGCGGGCCTAATTTATGGCAAGCTTTTGCGAGCCGGCCAGCTCCACGCGGGTTGACGGGTCCCGCGAGCTTTTGTTTTTTTAATATATATATATATATATAAAAATAGGGCCTGGCCTGCAGCCCGCTCTTTTGTAGCCCTAACTCACCTCACTATGGAGCGGGTGCGGGTCAGCCCGCTGGCTTCAGCCCACTTTGACATCCTAATCATTATACATGCATGATTGTATAGGGTACTCCGTAATGGTTTCTAATAATATTCGGTACAATCATGTATGATAGGCTGACACTACTGCACAATACCCACCATCACCATAGTAGTTCCTACTAAAATAATAATGATTTTTTCAAAGTTAATTAAGAAGGAAACACAGCCACAATGGGGTGTGACCCACCACAACCAGAAAATCTGGACTATAGTTTTACTTTTGTTGGTTCTAAGCCACAGCAAAGGAAGCTTTAAACCATTGCATAAGGCCATCGAGCTTCCTGTGCCGGCCATCCCACAGGCACCAGAAAAAGTAGATGACTTCACAATAGCTCAGCAAAGTTTGGATGACTATACCTTAAGCAATGGCAGGTCATTTTCGAAGCCAGCCGCTTTCTGAGGATTTCATGTGGCTCAGTTTCAACTCCCACTATGTTTTGCATCCTAGTAGGGAAAACATGGGGAGGGCCAGACTAATGATGTTGCCCTGCAAAAGAAAAGACAAGTTTCAACTTCTATTTCAGGAAACTATTTTATCCCAACAATGTTAGTAGACAAAGATTTTTGTACATCCACCTGTTTCTGCTCTCCATACCTTCCCCTTCCAGAAAGAAACATTTTCAGATGGCCAACCCAATTGATCCCATCATGGTTCTCTCATTACTTAAACAAAACTTGGCATAAACTGTCCTGTCAGAAAATTTCTCAGATCAAATCATGTAAGCCTGCATCCACACAGAGAAGTGACATCAATTTGCTGTACCACAACCAGTTGTGTATAATAAAAAAGAAATTAAACCAAAAAAGAATGTCATAGTGCTACCAGCCTAGCTGAAAATATAATGTTAATTTCCACATGCATTGTTGGATCCCAATAGAGGGAAAAAACAAAAGATTTCTTTTCTGTAGCTGGAAGAAAGTTCTATGTGTTTGTTACGCAAAACACAGTGTTACACCAAATTGAGTATTTACATGAAAACAAATACTCGGTACAGCATTTCAGAGAATACACGAAGCAATTCCCAGGCCTAATTGTTTGAACCTTGAGCCTAGGAATCATTTCTCCCAAGCATACACACACAAGTATACAACTGCTCATTGTTTTTAGAGTTTGGATACTAAGTTTTTTAAATAGTGTGACATTTCTACTTGTGGGTTGCAGAGTCCTCGATTCTCAACTCCTTTTCCAGCTCATCAAATTCCCAGTCACCAACCTCTTCTGCCGAGTTATCCACGTTGACTGTGCCAAATTCAGACTCCAATTTGGCAAATTCCGTGTTGGGGTCTAGAGCCTCCTCTGGTTTGGCAGCAGATGGTTCTTTCTTCTGAACATTAGTTGCAGAAGGTTCATTTTGCTCCTTTTCCCTGGCTTCAGGAATCTCTTTCACCTCCCTTGCAGGAGTTATCACATTTTCTTGTGGCCTTTCACCATGTGAAGCCTCTGCCTCTTGGCCTGGAGTCTCCATTTCAAGAATTGGTCTCTCAATTGATTCAAATTCTGCTCTCAACTTTTCAATACTGTCAAAAAGTTCCTGGACTTTTGAATCATTTTTCCTGCATGGAAGGCAACAACTAGTTTAACTCGTAAAGAAAAAATAGTTAACAAAAAAAACAACACACGTAGAAGGGCCATGCACAAGGAAACCTGGAGATTTTCCCTTGGTGAGCATAGTACTGCTCCCTCATGTTATCCACCACACTGAAGGTGGTTATAATCTGCAGTTAAAACAGACATTTCATCAGGAATTCAGTACGTGGTGATTGCCATAGTGGCCACACAAAGGTTTGAGCTATGAAACACCTAGCTAGAACAAAGAAAATACAGGGTTTAGCAAGGGAACTAAACTGAGACCAACAAACAAATAATCCTAAAAGAAAAAACTATATATCCTTGTACTAGAGTGACAGCTTAAGGCAGCCTTTCCAAGTTGTCAAGATTCCAAAAGCATGTCTGAAAATTACAAGTTATGATCTTACCTTGGCTTCATAATCCAGGTATTCCTCCTCAAGATTTTTTCGTGGGGTCAACACCTTGGAATCATCATGATCCGCACCAGATGCCACCACTGACCTGTTTGTATAACTTTAAGAGTTCTATAAATATGAAAAGAATAAGATATGTATAGATAAATACAAACAAAGACATTACCTTTTGTCAAAACTCCTCAAGTTCTCCACATATTTCCCTATACGATCAATAGAAGGCTTCAGTTCTCTCTGTACAAGAAAACATGAAGTTTAGTGTCACACTTGGTCTGAGCTTGGCCAGAAGGCTATCATGCAAACCAATTACATACCTCATAAGCAGAGAGGAGTTCAATGATCAAGTTCACAAAATAATCTTCATGTCTTTCCAGTTCATCACTTGAAAATGCAAAGTAACAATTAGCAATGAAGCAAATTGCATATATTTCTATCAGGGATACTTAAAGGTCACATTAGTGATCACATTATATCCAAAACATAGAATCAAAGAGATCATTTAGGTAAGCCGAGTTACGTACTTGGCCAACTTGTCTTTAGTCTCCATATAAGCGCACTGAAGAGCCCAAGTATCTTCCAAAAAATTGGTCCATGCAGTAAGAATATCTGCTTCCACTCTACATGAGCTTACGGACTTTGATAGTTCATCTTCCTGCAAAAGTTGAAGCAACATCAAAAAAATGAAAATGGCGTCTTTATATAGATGAAATATCAATAGCTTGGAACATGAAGTCTAGGAAAACCAATGGCGAATCAAATACACCAAAATAAACATGTTACAAACAAATAGTAAAACCTTAGTTTTCAAATGGGCAACAATCTGATCATTAGCATCATAGAACTGGTCCCTCTCCTCTCTAGCATTTTGAAGGCGTCCATTAGCTGCAGCCAAGGAGATATTCACCTGAAAGTTTTATCCAAACTGTGAAATGCTATGCTTGAATAAAAATGAATGTGCAAACGAAATACAAGTTCACTTGAAAAGCAAGAAAACAAAATCTTTTGATCTCTACAATTTCTTCCAGCTATATAGATGTTAAGTCCACTTTTGACAGTTTAATGATTTTTCTTCTGCAACTCTTAAGACTCCAAAATTTTATAAGAGACTTCAACTGTTCGAGGCGATACTGGGTCACTATCACATCCAATTTCAGAATGGGGGGAGGGGGACACTAAGAAAGACGGTTTTATCAATCAACGTGAAAAAGAGCAGACAATAATCACAATAGTCAAAAATTAAAAACAAGCATTTCCATTGAAGAATCTTAAAAGAAAAACGAAAATAGTAGGATTCTATCAAAACAAAGACCTGTTTCAATTGTGCTTCAAGTTCATCTCTCTGTTTCTCCAGTGCAGTAATCTCAGCTGTTATTTCCTGAAGAGTACATAAAGGAAACAACAGTTAACAGACCAAAGAACACAATAGTCCAGGAGTACACCAGTATAGCTCTTCACTCATTCATTTATGGACTGTACTTCAACAGACAGAAAGTACAAAAACAGCAATAAATAGAAAGAAAGTTGATGAAGATTTCATCTCACTACTCTAATAACCAATGATTTTTCTTGCTTGAAATACCTTCTCTATTTCACTGACTTCACCGGACTTGGAAACACGAAATCTTAATGCTTCCTCTTTCTGAACTCTGCAAAGTGTATACATGGAAAATGAAATCCAGAACAAAATTTGTGCTTTCAATGGATGAGAGAGGAAGAGAAGAAAAACAAAAAAAGAACCAGCAGATAATACGTGACTAACATATGAGACTTCGTTATTAGTAATCAAGAAACCATAGGACACTAGTTTACATACTTGTTCAGAAAGCAAAAATCACATTCAGTGACTAATATACGAGACATTACTAATGAAACTAGTGAATTAAATGACAACAAATCATATTGAATTTTTAAAACAAATATATGAAAAAAGGAAAATGATACTTGATACTCTTCACTTTGGACAAGCTAGTTCAAGAAAATTTAATTATACTCAGGTATTACTTGTAAAAGGCAAAGGAGGTACCATATTACAATGGCACAATGAGGCATCATAAAAGAACCAAGGATGAAGATAATAGGACAAGAAGTTCACAAGGAAACTCTAAAGAATGTAACAAATAAAAGAACATAAATTGTCACTCACATCCCTTGGAACTAAAACCACTGCATAAATAGATACCTGTGGTCAGAGATCTTCTTCTCAGCTTTTGAGCTGGAGCTGACAAGAGATTCAGATAAGACTTTCAACTTGTCAACCTGCAAATAACAAAAAGTTGCTTAATCTGGGATGCATATTGCTTTCTAAATAATGCAACAAGTTTTTGACAAAATATGTGATGAGCTATGTGAGAACAGATTTTAAAAAAAAAAAAAAAAAAAAAAAACAGTGCCAAAAAATAATGACACCATGTCAAACCAGTAGATCCTTGCATTCTTAGTGTTTGGAAAGGAAGACATTGAAATATAAACATAGAGAACAAGAACTTTCATGTGGAAACCCTAGAGCAGTTATAAAAACATCGCCAATGAGTTCCACTATATTTTTCAAGTTGCAATATTACAAAAGAGAGAAAAACTATATTTATAATAGAGATTAGGGAGAGAGGTAGAAGAGCCAATAAGATAAGAAAACCTTTAATAAACTTCCAAAAATTTTTGAGAAAATAAGTTTGTACTGAAATGAAACCACAAAGGTTATTGTAACTAGGCAAATGAATTTTCAATTGGCGCAAAGAGACCATACAACATACTAATCAACAAGAAGCATGTTGCCACATTACTATATTATTTCAATTAGAAAAGTAAAATTAACCATAACAGCACAAAGGGGTAATATACCTTTTGAGCATGAATTTCAGGGGAATCTCCAAATTTAAGAGTTTTCTTCTTCAGTAGAAGTGCTTCTAATCTTGAACAGACTCGGATAAGTGCAAGTGCTTCCTTCAAAGCCTGTTGGAAAGGAAACAAATTAAATATTAAATGTCAAAAGTCTCTAATCAAAAAGATAAAACATGCAGTGCACAGTCACAAAATGCTGTAAGAATATTTCTGGCTTACTAAAGACAATAATATAATCAATATTGAAATGATCCAAAATTACCAATATCTATGGCCAGTGTCTATGAATCTGTTGAAAAAAAGAAGGAAATACTGTTTAAGAGAACCAGGTTCACCTCTATGGTGGGGGCAGTCTCTTTGGAAATTGTTTCATGAACTTCACCAACAGATTCTTTCTTTTCTCTCATCTCATCCAGTCTCTTCTTCAGCATGGAGACCTCAGCATCAATTCTGCATTAGTACATGGCTTAGGACCAAGGAATATAATTCAGGAAGAAAAAAAAAAAAAAAAAAAAAAAAAAAAAAAAANAAAAAAAAAAAAAAAAAAAAAAAAGAACAAAAAGAGTGAGATTTAGCATCTAATATAGATTTGTGTATGCAAAAAAATCAAGGAATTAAAGATTCTCCTAATACCTTCCAAGATCCGCATTAATTTTCAACCCTGTGATAGCTCCTTCAGCAAACTGGAGGAGTTCCTCTCTCTTTGCCTGACATGAAAAGGAGGTTTAAATAGCTACAAGCCATAACTACAATTAATGTTGAATAACATTAAGTTAAAGGAGCAAAACATATAAAGATTAGGCATTCCAAGCAAATGATGAGGAAACTGTAAGTAAGGTTTGAAAATGCCAAATCTAAATAAATAAATAAAAAATACTTTAGAATTCGTTAACATTCATTAGTCTTGCCGCCCAAAACCTTTTGGTGAAACAATCTTAAAACTAGTAAAAGAAAATTTCGCTAGACGTCAGAAAAACCTGTTATGAAAAAAAAAGAAAGGGGCTGGAATCTATACATTGATTCTTTTTCACAATTTTTTTGAACCGTATGCAAAGTAACTAGTTACTAAAACACTTCTATGGCACATGCTGCAGAACATCACCAAAAATACATGCTAGTCACTATTTTACTATATTGATACATTTGAAATATTACAAGTTCTGCCAAATGACAACTGATCCGAAAAGTTACTCAATGATAATTAATGTTTTGGCCTTTACCAGTACTTCATCATTGTATCCTGTAAATGCTTTTGAAAGATTCTGTATACTGCTGACTATTGCATTGTGAACTTCTTTTCCTCCAGTAAGGCAAATACTGCACAATAAAGACATGTTATTCAGGGTTATCACTGAGTTAATACCACCTTTTGTCCCTCTATTACAGTAACAAATCCATTTTTAGTCTTCAACTATCAATTTGACCAGTTTAGTATAACACTTTTAGTTGTCAAAATTTATATTTCAAACAATCAAAACATGTTACAGAGCATAAAACAGAGTTCATTATAAGTTCAAGGAACAAAGTTGGACTCTGAATCAGTAAACTTACCCAAACAATTCAAGCAGGAGAGAAACTTCCTCTTCATTTGGTGCTTCAAGAATCTGAACCACACAAAAGTGTTAACCGGTAGACGGTAGTTAACCTTGGTGCTCATTGCTCAACAATTTATACTTAATAACAAATGATTACACGCATCAAAGGCAGATGATATTGAAAACAAAGATAATACAGAATCTGGACAAAGCAAAAGGGAGTAGGGACTAATGCTCTTGGTAGACCAGTAGAATGTACTATTCAAAAGGCACTCTCTTTGGAAAGATTGATAAATCTCATGATTAAACCTAAGTAAATTTCATGCATATACATAACTTTGTAGAGGACAAATAAAACTAATTACAATATTTTGGGCAACCCTAAACAGATAAACAAAATTGATCACATACCATACATATTGATATGCCCTCCAAAGCTTGACTGTAAAGGAAAACATCACGAAAATTCATTGGTGCACCACCCATCTCAGGGTCATAATATAAAACCTATCAATAGTAGAAGGCATTAGAACAAGAACTCTAGTTTGGAAACATGATTAATAAACATAATGGTAAAGACGATCAAGAGTAAAACATGGCTACCAATAGTAAGGAAGGATATGCAATTAAAAATATCCAGCAAAACATGCACATTTTCCTCCATAGAAAAAGTCTGTTACTTTACATTTTAAATATTCAGTTTNAAAAAAAAAAAAAAAAAAAAAAAAGAACAAAAAGAGTGAGATTTAGCATCTAATATAGATTTGTGTATGCAAAAAAATCAAGGAATTAAAGATTCTCCTAATACCTTCCAAGATCCGCATTAATTTTCAACCCTGTGATAGCTCCTTCAGCAAACTGGAGGAGTTCCTCTCTCTTTGCCTGACATGAAAAGGAGGTTTAAATAGCTACAAGCCATAACTACAATTAATGTTGAATAACATTAAGTTAAAGGAGCAAAACATATAAAGATTAGGCATTCCAAGCAAATGATGAGGAAACTGTAAGTAAGGTTTGAAAATGCCAAATCTAAATAAATAAATAAAAAATACTTTAGAATTCGTTAACATTCATTAGTCTTGCCGCCCAAAACCTTTTGGTGAAACAATCTTAAAACTAGTAAAAGAAAATTTCGCTAGACGTCAGAAAAACCTGTTATGAAAAAAAAAGAAAGGGGCTGGAATCTATACATTGATTCTTTTTCACAATTTTTTTGAACCGTATGCAAAGTAACTAGTTACTAAAACACTTCTATGGCACATGCTGCAGAACATCACCAAAAATACATGCTAGTCACTATTTTACTATATTGATACATTTGAAATATTACAAGTTCTGCCAAATGACAACTGATCCGAAAAGTTACTCAATGATAATTAATGTTTTGGCCTTTACCAGTACTTCATCATTGTATCCTGTAAATGCTTTTGAAAGATTCTGTATACTGCTGACTATTGCATTGTGAACTTCTTTTCCTCCAGTAAGGCAAATACTGCACAATAAAGACATGTTATTCAGGGTTATCACTGAGTTAATACCACCTTTTGTCCCTCTATTACAGTAACAAATCCATTTTTAGTCTTCAACTATCAATTTGACCAGTTTAGTATAACACTTTTAGTTGTCAAAATTTATATTTCAAACAATCAAAACATGTTACAGAGCATAAAACAGAGTTCATTATAAGTTCAAGGAACAAAGTTGGACTCTGAATCAGTAAACTTACCCAAACAATTCAAGCAGGAGAGAAACTTCCTCTTCATTTGGTGCTTCAAGAATCTGAACCACACAAAAGTGTTAACCGGTAGACGGTAGTTAACCTTGGTGCTCATTGCTCAACAATTTATACTTAATAACAAATGATTACACGCATCAAAGGCAGATGATATTGAAAACAAAGATAATACAGAATCTGGACAAAGCAAAAGGGAGTAGGGACTAATGCTCTTGGTAGACCAGTAGAATGTACTATTCAAAAGGCACTCTCTTTGGAAAGATTGATAAATCTCATGATTAAACCTAAGTAAATTTCATGCATATACATAACTTTGTAGAGGACAAATAAAACTAATTACAATATTTTGGGCAACCCTAAACAGATAAACAAAATTGATCACATACCATACATATTGATATGCCCTCCAAAGCTTGACTGTAAAGGAAAACATCACGAAAATTCATTGGTGCACCACCCATCTCAGGGTCATAATATAAAACCTATCAATAGTAGAAGGCATTAGAACAAGAACTCTAGTTTGGAAACATGATTAATAAACATAATGGTAAAGACGATCAAGAGTAAAACATGGCTACCAATAGTAAGGAAGGATATGCAATTAAAAATATCCAGCAAAACATGCACATTTTCCTCCATAGAAAAAGTCTGTTACTTTACATTTTAAATATTCAGTTTATTTACCATGTCAGTCAAAGGAGAAATAGGCAATTATGAGGGAAAATAATTGTGTGGTTTTTATTCAGTGTTGCATAGTAATATAACCAGAAAACTAGTCAAAAATATTAAAAGTTTTCTCCCTAAGAGGTGAAAAAACGACATCAAAATTATTCTACTCACCATAGATTGTTTTCGTGGACTTCTTGGACTTTTTGGCTCTTCAGATGGATGATGCTCTTCATTATTTTTCTCCTTATCTTCAATGGGATTTTCAGATAACTTTTCAATCTCTTTGAGTACTGCCAACCATCTCTTCATTAACTGAATTCTTTCTGGTCCCCTACAGGAAACAGAAGCTTCTTCCAATCTTCTAACAGTCTGTTTAAAGCTTTTGAAGTTTCTATTTGCCTGACATGAAAATGTATCAAGTGAGAAGTGGGGGCTAGAAGTAAGAAAATGAACTAGAACAATGATATACAATGAAACTCGCCTAAGACTTAATCCCAATTACACACGCAAGAGATACACAGAGCACTGTTCTGGTTCATTTCAATATTTCTACTCAGAATATAATAAATGTCTCGTTGAGACAAAATTAGGTCGTGCTTTACATTCATCAAAGAGTAAAGATTAAATAATATCCAGGATGGTGGTGACTGTTGAGAACTTAGAGGTACTCCATAATATCTTTCTTATACTGAAAAGATACCAGTGGCAAGGTACACCACCATCACTGCATCATACTAATCAACTAATCAAATGGGGATGCTAACACAGACAGCTATAAGTGACCCCAATTCCTGATTTAAAAATTAGATATATTTCACATGTAAATGTAAAAATATACTAAATGGAAAGCTCTATAGACTATAGAGAGCATCTAATAAGCTAAAAATGTACTAAATTATCAATTCATATAAAAATTACATAATAAATTTAAAAGCAATATAGGATCTCGCGCTAAAATTGACAGTGAAACTCGTATTAGCAAAGCTGCAGCAACCCTAAATCATCTTGAAAATCACTGTAAACATTTACTACTAACACTAATCCAGAAATCCAAGTCAAATGAATGCACATACTTTATCCGGTCCTAAAAATAACAATAATAATAGTAATTCCAGAAAAACTGCTGCCGGTGATAAAAGGAAACTGAAGTAGAGAAAATTACAATGCGATCCTGGAGGATTTTGGCACCCTCAACGACGGCGTGGCCGGCCTGTTGGACGACGCTGTCGGCGTAGTTTTTGACGGTGCGAGTGAGGTTGTTTTTGTTCCCAACTTCCACCGCTTTGTTCACCGCCGATCTGAACCACGACATTTTTCCGATATCGTTCCGAGTATCAGACTAAACTTCACTTCGTACGTTAAACGCAAGCGTTGAGCTTTCGGGCAATGCTAATGTCAAATCGTAACTAGTTGCAGTCAACAATGGATAAGACAAAATTAGATATTTACACCAAGATCCTAAATGTTCTATACATTTTACATCCCAGTCCCTTCAGTTTAAGGTGGTGTCTTTTACTACCCTTTAGTTTAAATAAGTTTGTGAATAATATGGTAGTATGACTATATGGGCGTATTTCTCGATTTGTGCGTGTTACCCTTGCGCAGGGGCATGCTAATTTTCTTTGTATCGTTTTAATTTTATCGGATGTTTCTGAAGAGACGCATATGGGCGTATATCATTGTTTCATAATTCATACTTTTATTCAAAAAAATAATACTCTAATAAATAAGGAAGGAAATTTGCATACATTATTTACGGAGCTTTTGGTTGGAATGATGAAAATAATGAGAAAATGAATTATAATTTTTTAGAAAAATAATAATGTGGGAATAAAGTATGTATCCAACTTCTATTGTTTGGTAGGCATTAATATAATTACTAAGAATTAAAATGGAAGAAGTGATATAAAGATTAAAATGTCATTGTATAATATAAAAGGGAAGAAGAAACAATGGCAAATTTATCCACACAATATTTGTTTCTTCCCACCTTCCATGAAAATTCAATTCCAAGGTTGGGTGGGGGGGGGGGGGGGGGGGGGATGTTAGACTGTTAGAAATTTCTGAATTTCAATTCCAATTTCCTTCAACAAAACAATAGAATTTTGTTTGCTAAAAAATAAGGTGGAAAAATAATTACAATTCTTGTGTAATCAAACAGACCGTTAAAGGTGTATAGTAAATAAATACGTAGTATTATTTTATGTAATAGATCGCAACCATATGATTGGAAATATTCCTCAAGCCTGTGATTGTATACCTGTTCGGTGTACGATTCGTACATCGTAGAGAACGCTTCCCAACCTAAATCGACCTTGTAAGGTCCTGACCTGACCAAGAAGATAGGTCAAGAGTTTAGCCCATATGGCATGGCACACCAGTTTTGACCCCAACCTTAGAATCTCGATACGCGGTACGCCTCTATCGAGCTTCACTACTTCTACACTCGGACAATCGCATTCAACCCAACCGATCCGCCTTTTGAAACGGTAAGTCGTATTGCAACACGTGGACACCTTCAAATAGTCCCTAAACACCCTAAGTGCATGTCAAACACGTGGCACTCACGTATTACATACCACGTATATCTGAGATAATACCTCAACGTATTTACCTCATCACTATATATGAAAGGTAGACTATACTTGGAAGCTCGACTGATAAGCTGTTTGCAATAATTAAACTCCTAACCTTCTTATATGATGAGAATATATCATACTTTACCTATTCGACCACACAAGTTAAGATCCAAGACTAAAATCATATATACTGATAGCTAAATATAATTATAATGTGGTATTTAAAAATAGATTGTAAGTTACATGTATCTCTAAAATACTCTTTCACATATATTTTTTAAAAATGTCATATTGCCATACACTACCATGGTAATTCACCATATTTTGTCTATATTCCTATAATAACAATTCATTATCAAAACATATAACAACAACAACAACAACAATAATAATAATAATAACATTAATTTTTTTTAAAGTATAATAAAGAAAGTGGACTCCATCGTGCCAAATGGTAGGGTGCAATATGACGGTGTCACTGTCAGTATTGCAAGTTTGCAATATAATTTTAAAAAAAATCAAATAAAACCACACACGAACGAAAATAGTACAACTTTAATGGGTGAATACATGATAATAGATATGTGTAGCATATTGGTATTACTTATTGACAAGGTAATTAAAGTGACTAGTTGGCTAGGAATCTAAATGCTATGGACTTATAGAGTTATGGATGACTTACAAACTTATATAATATGACTCTCATGGATCATACAGTGTCACCAAAATAAGTCTGGAGAAAAATTGATAATTGATGATCTCAAGTTATTATTTTGATCATGTAGCCGGTCTTTGGTTGAATGTATTGTATTTTAATGTAAACCAACATTAGATCAATAGATTTGATGCTTTACCTAACCTTTTAATATAGATGAATATAAGTTGATTGATTTTGACTTTCTTAATACAAGTTGGACCACCTTGAGTCAAATGAATTGAGCCATTAGACTAATTACGATAGACTAATTTTAATTAGATTTGACATATATTACTCAATAATTCGAAATTTTTAAACTACGAGTTTTTGGAGTTATGATTTAAAATTTCTTAAATTTAATGTGATTTATTACTTTTAAATGAGCTAGCAATGAATGAATCATAAACCAGTCAACCAACGGAAATATGAAATATTGCTGTGTCCATACAATTTATATAGATAAATAAAGCCAAAAATCAATCGGGGATGTAGCTCAAATGGTAGAGCGCTCGCTTTGCATGCGAGAGGCACGGGGTTCGATCCCCCGCATCTCCATTCTTAATGCACTTTCAAAAAAAAAGATTAAGATTTTATTAAAATTGAATTACGCTTTTTTAATACCAAAATTGATCTTCTTTCTTTTATTTGTTTTGAAGTTCAAAAGATCGGTCTTGGAAACCATGCATAGGCATTATATATTCCTTTTTTCAATGCATTATACATCCATTTTTTTAATGCATTACATATTCCTTTTTTAAATACATAACAAACTTTAAAATTTACCTTACATATATACTACAAATTACATATACTATATATAAATTAAATAATTAAATTAGTTTGGAGTAAATGGCCAGTAATATTTGTAGAGAAGAGCGAGATTCATATATATGGAGATCACAATAATTGAAGGATGTAATTTGTTTCAACTCAATGTTCAGCACATCTCTTCACGTGTGTGGGATAATTATTTTTTGACAGACTCCAAACAATATGTGGACTGTAGTCCTATAATCTCCTTTTTATCGATAACATGGAGAACTCATGGCCTTTTACATGGGTTACCGTTGACACCAAATTGAAAAATGTGTTTCATTTGAACTAAAATGCTAAACTAATAGTTATACTACATATTTATGTTTATGGCCCTGTTTGGTAAATAATCAGCCTATCAGCCAATTTTGGCTTATTTGATCACTATTAGTTAGTAAATAATAAGCTTTTTGTAACTCCAAAATGCTAAAATTCAAAAGGCTACTCAAAACAGCCTTTTCAATTAGCTTTTTGAGAAAAGAAATTATACCAAACAGCTATCAGCTAACAGCTAATTTATCGAGTTTTTTCCCATAATGGTCCCTCGACTAGTCCTCATTCTCAATTTTGCATTTCGACTTTCAATTGCACCTAATGTGGTCCCTCGACTTTCAAGAACTCACCCAATTTGGTCATCCGTTACATATTCCGTCAAATCAGTGTTAAAATGAAGGGCGTTTTCGTCCATTTATCTATTGTTAGCCTAATAAACCTTGAGAAATAGTTGAGGGACCATTTTGAGAATAGTCAAGGGACCATTTTGGGAAAAGCTATTTTATTTATTTCATTTTTGTTTATTTTCATTTTTAGACTCTATAAAATTAGAATTTCTATACATTTTTTTTACAAATATAAATAGTTAAAATCATGCAATCCATTCTAAAAATTTTTAACTTTTTTACAGACTTTTTCCCTCTATCTAAATATACAAACTATTCCTATGCAGATTTACAATAAGTTTCGTAAATTTTATAAATACTCATTTTCAAGCACCGATTAAAATAATTCTTAGTCACATCTTTAGTACTAAATATATTACTTTGGATTTCTTTTTATAAATAAGATATAATATTATTAAACTAAAATAATTAAAAATAATGTGCCCACGTCACAAAAGATTTTATGATTGACTTAAAAATTAACTATAAATTTTATTGTTGAATACAAATTGACAATTATTAAACATTATTTATAATAATTATTGTGTCTCGTGTAATATACTAAAATTATTAGGTAGGATTTTTATAATTAAGGTATAATTTAATTAAATCACAATTATTAAAAATAATGTGTCCACATTACAAAATAAATTATACTTGCCTTAATAAAAAAAATAAGAAGAGGCAAACATATAAAAGATGTCATACAATATCTTAAATAATGTAAATTAATATAAAATTTAATAATTACTTCGAAATCAAATACAGAAAATATTGCAAGAAACATTGACGAGATTTTACTTTTCAGCTCACCTGAGAAGTTTACTAGAAAAATTTACCTTTCGGTCCAATATTTTCCCTACATTTTACACTCTTTGGGTGTCTACGCTTGAAAAAAAATATTATTTTCAATGGTAAAAGTAATATTTAATGTGATACATAGTGATTGATTGTCTATGAACATTAAAAAAAATGAAATTTACGGAACTTATTGTAAAACTTCATAGGAATAGTTTGTATATTTAGAGGAAAAGTCTGTAAAGAAAGTTAAAAATTTTGAGGATTTAGAGGAAAAGTCTGTAAAGAAAGTTAAAAATTTTGAGGTTGGATTGCGCGATTTTAACAAGAAAGTTAAAAATTTTGAGGTTGGATTGCGCGATTTTAACTATAAAGTTAAAAATTTTGAGGTTGGATTGCGCGATTTTAACTATTTATATAAAAATTTTGAGGTTGGATTGCGCGATTTTAACTATTTATATTTGTAAGAAAAAATTGGATTGCGCGATTTTAACTATTTATATTTGTAAGAAAAAATGTATAGAAATTCTAAATTATAGAGTCTAAAAAATGGAAATAAACAAAAATGAAATAAATAAAATAGTTTTTCCTAAAATGGTCCCTTGACTATTCTCAAAATGGTCCCTCAACTATTTTCAATGTTTATTAGGCTAACAATAGGTAAATGGACGAAAATACCCTCCATTTTAACACTGATTTGACGGAATATGTAACGGATGACCAAATTGGGTGAGTTTTTGAAAGTCGAGGGACCACATTAGGTGCAATTGAAAGTCGAAATGCAAAATTGAGAATGAGCAATAGTCGAGGGACCATTTTGGAAAAAAACTCTAATTTATCAAATAACTTTCTACAATCAGCCAATGTTATCAACAAATCATACCTTCTAATCCAAACAGCCAACCCAATCAGCTAACATCCATTTACCAAACAGGGCCTATATATTATATGCTCATTAACAACATTTAGCTATTGGGGTAGACCGGTAGTCATTCAACTTATATAATGTATAATATACATATATATTATTTGAGTTACTTCCTGTAAACATGAATGCTTGTCTAAAGGAGCAAATCAAATAAAGCATATATAGATTAGCTAGGTGTAATAATTTAGCTTCATTATTTTATAAGTAACTACGAGTCAAACTTGAATAATTAAATACAAATTTGGGGCCCTTACTGCTCTTACATATAATGTTTTAAAATATTTGGAAGGTTAAGTATTGATTAGTTTCTTAAATAATGTTGGTCTCTTATTGAATAATAATAATAATGATGTAATCCTGGACTCCTGGTTGAAGGAGTTGAACCATAATACTGTTACCTTGGAAATAGATGGTCTAAATTTTTGCAAGAATGTCCTTGGAGCTGCTTCAATTCGGATTTATCTTATGCATATAGTAGTGTTTTGAAGGAACACATGCTTAAATTACCAGCTTAAACTTTTTGATATGAAACACATGCTTCAATTTGGTACCAGAGTTAACTCCATATCAAAAGTCATATGTTTGAATCTCGGGTGAGTATAATCCAGGTTGCTTTGAGTTTTAAATTTTAATAAAGTTTAATTGATTTTCAATAATAATAATAATCAATGAAGTGATGTAATCTGGTTTGAATTTGCTTATTGTCAATCCTAGTTCCATACTTGTATACCATTGATGGAGACATTTTCTCTCCGCAGGTACAATGATTATGTTATAAGAAGAGAGAACCGTTCGAGGATGTAATATATGCTCATATATGGTATTCTATATCATCATATGCCATTTATTCTTATTACCCTCAACTACTTTCACTATTCATACTATATTACATAATGCAACGTCACGTGAGAGAAATCCTATGTAGTAATGTAAGCTATATTTGGTCAGGCTATGTTAAATTCTACAACCAACTCATAATTTCACCCAAAAAAAAAAAATTCTTTAGAGAGATAGGAGAAAGTGAGAAATCTGAATACCCCAAAAAGAAGGCATGTCCTTAGTGTAGCATCCACACCAAAAGTTCTTTCACGAGTTTTGAGAATATTAAAACTAATATGAAAGAGAGAGAAGGTAAGAGAGAAGAAAAAATTTCATCTGCTAGTTTTTTTTTTTTTTTTTTTTTTTAGAACCATCTGCTAGTTTTTAGAACAGTAAAAATGTATTGAAAACAGTGAAAGTACAACTCTCTCTCTTGTATTGAAAACAGTGAAATTACAACTCTCACTTATTTCTTGTCCAACTCTCTCTCTTATATGCTACATTAAAAACTGTGCAAAATATGAACTGATATTGATACTCTTATGAGTGGTTGAGAGGTGAATTTGTATTGAAAATTTCCATCGTTATCCATATATGCCTATGTTATACTTGGGGATCCAATCTAATCTAATTCAATCCATGTGAATGACAGGTTGAATGCCCATTTTAAATAAATTATGATACAAGAATTCAAGTATATATTCAAAAATCAAATCAAAAATAAATTTTCAAATATTTCATCTATCTAAAACGTTAACAAATTCAAATATCCAATTATATATCCCATTTTTAAAATTACAATTCCTCAATTCAACAATTCAAACAAATTTAAATTATAAATCTTCATTCATTTTATTTGCAAGTAATCTATCCCAACTTTTGACAATGAATAAGAGTAGTATTTGTGTTATATATGTAACATTTCCCATCAAGACATGCATATAATTAGTGGTGCAAGTAGTTATTATGAATTTTGAGTAGTGACATTAAGTTTGTAACAAAAGCAAGGTTTCGATCGGTTACATACCCTATAATGATAACACATATGCTATATAAATATTTGGTCCTTTCGTTGCTTAAGTTATTGCATGTATACCATCTACTTGAGATTGAGTGAGAAATAATATCTCTATTGCAGTTCTACACGAGCTAATATAAGGATTACAGTGATTCAAAATGTAATTATGGCTACTGGAGATTACTTGATTCTATAAATATTTCAGCTAAAATTAGATATTAAGGTGCTTTTACATTGCAATACATATTTGTAATTTGTATATTTCTAATTAACAAGTGAATTTGACTCTATTACAATGCAGTATCTTTTCATAACTACTTTCTCAAAGTATTGAAACACAAGAACTTGCCTCCACTGAGGCTCGAACCCACCACCTCCCGTATAAAGGGAAGGGTTTAAGCCATTGGACCAGTTTTAAGAAGTCAAATCCACATCTAAATTCACTTTTGGTAAATTTTCATCATTAATTAAGTAGATTCAATTCACATCTAATCATTCGCTTTTGACATATGCAATGTTGAGGATAAATGGTCAGACTATTGATTTGGTAACCACAAATTTAGATTTTAACTTTTAATCAAAGTGACCAATTGATTTTTTTTAGTTTGAGTTGATCATCTAACAACATTAAAAATGGTGGGACAACCTCAACTAAATTGGTCAGATTATTGGCTTAGTAACTACAAAATCTAAGTTTAACTTTTAATAAAAATAACCTATTAACCTTCTTAGTTTGAGGCGATCGCCCAACAAAATTAAAAATACCAAGTAAATGGAACATGGTTTTCAATTTGCAAGATATGTTTAATTTCCTCCCGTTGATAAATATTATGGAGTATCTTAATTAATAAGCTTGCGGTAGATTACTATCCCCACCAACTTCTCTTTTATATATATATATATATATATATATATATATATATATATATATCATTCTTATACTGAAAACCCTAATCTGATCGATTTGTTGAGCCAAATATATATATTTATATATATATATATTCTTGGCCAATTATACCGAGACAAAAATTCCTACGTACCATGAATACTAAATTAAAGAACCTAGAATACATACATGCTTTTTGCATGAAAACATAATATCAAAACACTAACCGTATGAAACTTGAAACTGAATACATGCATGCAGACCCATACCCCAGTAAAACCAGACGTGTAGATGAAAGGTTAGGAGTTTTAGGTCACTCACTACCGTCTAAAAGTCTCACCCTTCATCTCTGTTAGTTTAGCATTTTCAATATATTCACCATTAATTAAAGTACTTATCCAAGAATTTAAACCCAATAATATATATAATATTATCCACTTTATATTATACTTCCATCTTGTAATATAATGCATGTATAGGATAGTACCAGATATTTAATCTCCGGCGAGACACAGAGAGAGAGAGAGAGAAATAGCGTACCGTTTTATGATCGGAGACGGGGGCATAATGGAGGAGTCAAGCGTTGAAGCTTCTGAGGTAACGCTAGGCCAGCTATTGAAGTATGCCGGCGATGCCGAGAAGGAGGTTACCGGAGAAGAGACTGCGGCGGCTATTCCGGCCAACGATCAAGTCGTTGAAGTGAACGGTTCTGGCATGGAGGAACGTTCTCTTCCTTTCGTCCTCTCCTTCAACAACCTTACCTACAGTGTGAAATCCCGGCGCAGATTGAAGCTCCGGTGGGGTATTATTCCATGCTGGAACAAAGTCAGCGTCTCCGCAACCCCTGCGGCGGCGGCGGGGAAAAAGTTGCTCCTCAATGATATCTCAGGGGAGGCGCGTGAAGGAGAAATCTTAGCTGTTCTCGGCGCGTCGGGATCCGGAAAATCCACTCTCATAGACGCGCTGGCGTGCAGGATTTCTAAGGAGAGCTTGAAAGGAGCAATCACGCTCAACGGGGAGCCGTTGGACTTCCGGCTACTGAAAGTGATATCAGCTTACGTCATGCAAGACGATCTTCTGTATCCGATGCTCACTGTCGAAGAGACGCTCATGTTCGCGGCGGAGTTCCGCCTCCCGCGGACTCTCACGAATTCGAAGAAGAAGATGAGAGTGGAAGCGTTGATTGATCAACTAGGTCTCCGTAACGCCGCGGGGACGATCATCGGCGACGAAGGCCACCGCGGAGTCTCCGGCGGAGAGAGGCGGCGCGTCTCGATCGGAATCGATATCATTCACGATCCGATCATTCTGTTCCTCGACGAGCCGACTTCCGGCCTCGATTCCACCAGCGCTTTCAATGTAGTCAAGGTTTTACAGCGAATTGCTGAGAGCGGAAGCATTGTTATCCTGTCGATTCACCAGCCGAGTTCTCGGATCGTCGGATTACTCAACCGCCTGATTTTCCTCTCCCGTGGAGAAACGGTTTACAGCGGATCTCCGGTCAATTTGCACCAATTCCTCTCAGATTTCGGGCATCAAGTTCCAGAAAGCGAAAACCGGGTCGAATTCGCTCTAGACCTAATCCGCGAACTCGAAGGTTCACCGGAAGGGACGAAAAGCCTGGTCGAGTTCAGCCGGAGATGGAGCGATGGCCGGAACTCCGAACCGGCGGTTCACAGTTTGTCATTGAAAGAAGCTATCAATGCCAGCGTTTCTCAAGGGAAGCTAGTATCCGGTGCTACAAACGACGCTAATAATCCGGTTTCATCAGTGCCGGCATATGCTAATTCACTCTGGACAGAAATGGCGGTTTTATCAAAACGGTCCTTCAGAAATCTGCGGCGAATGCCGGAGATCATAGGCTTCAGACTCGGAATAGTTTCGATTACCGGTTTCATCTTAGCCACAATGTTCTGGCGGCTCGACAATTCCCCTAAAGGAATCCAGGAAAGGCTAGGGTTTTTCGCGTTCGCAATGTCAACCACTTTCTACACCTGCGCCGATACATTACCGGTGTTCATCCAGGAAAGGTATATTTTCCTCCGTGAAACAGCTCACAACGCGTACCGGAGATCATCTTATTGCCTCTCCCACGCTCTGGTATCCATCCCGATGCTTATTATCCTCGCGTTCGTATTCTCCGCCACCACATTCTGGGCGGCAGGGCTCGGCGGCGGAGCCTCCGGCTTCTTCTTCTACTACGCCATCATCCTGGCCTCATTCTGGGCCGGAAATTCATTCGTCACATTCCTCTCCAGCGTCGTCCCATACATCATGCTCGCATACATCCTCGTCGTCGCAATTCTCGCCTATTTCCTCCTCTTCAGCGGATTCTTCATGAACCGCGGCCGGATCCCGCTCTACTGGATCTGGTTCCACTACATTTCTCTGATCAAATACCCCTACGAAGCCGTCCTGCAAAATGAATTTGAGGATCCGACCAAATGCTTCGTCCGAGGAGCGCAGATGTTCGACGAAACGCCGCTCAGCGCCGTGCCGAACGCTTTGAAGGAGAAGCTCCTGGCCGCTTTGGGCGACACCTTGAAGATGAGGATCACGAGCTCCACGTGCGTGACCACCGGCGCCGACATTCTGGCCCTGCAAGGAGTCACCGACTTAAGCAAATGGAACTGCTTGTGGATCACCGTTGCATGGGGTTTCTTCTTTAGGATTTTGTTTTACTTCTCGTTGTTGCTGGGAAGCAGGAATAAGAGGCGGTAAAATATATGTGAGAACCAGGATGCTGTTTGGCGGCGGAGATTATAGTTTCTTGCTTAAGTTATTATAAATATATACATATACTTAACTACTTTTTAATGTGATGTACTTTTTGGATAATTGATTTTGGTGATATAATATATGATGCAATATGAAATGTATAATATAATCAAATTAAATAAATCATTTGTTTTTGTCATCTATATTTAAATGTACAACATTTTTGCTAGCTTGACATGAAAATAAACTTTAGAATTTGAATTGGGAAGGGACCGCGCAAACGTAGGCCCCCGCAGCCACAAATTATGACGTAGGCTCCGCTACTTGAGCAGACCTTAAACTAGTGCCCTTTCACTCCCACAAATTATGACGTAGGCTCCGCTACTTGAGCAGACCCTCCCACAAATTATGACGTAGGCTCCGCTACTTGAGCAGACCTTAAACTAGTGCCCTTTCACTCCTCCGCTACTTGAGCAGACCTTAAACTAGTGCCCTTTCACTCCCACAAATTATGACGTAGGCTCCGCTACTTGAGCAGACCTTAAACTAGTGCCCTTTCACTCCCACAAATTATGACGTAGGCTCCGCTACTTGAGCAGACCCTCCCACAAATTATGACGTAGGCTCCGCTACTTGAGCAGACCTTAAACTAGTGCCCTTTCACTCCTCCGCTACTTGAGCAGACCTTAAACTAGTGCCCTTTCACTCCCACAAATCATGACGTAGGCTCCGCTACTTGAGTAGACCTTAAACTAGTGCCCTTTCAAAGTGCAATGAAAGTCACTGATCTAGGCCATAGGTTTTTATGATCACCCATAGACCCCGTCCAGGTAAGTATGTCTTCTCGTATTCCTTGCCAATATTTATATGGAAAGCTTCATTCTATTGCAGGTATGCTTTCGATGTGGGATGCAGTCCCATAGCACTCTCATTGTTTAATTACAAGGGAAACAGTTCAATGCAAGAAAATTTGTGTAGCATTATCTGTAATATAACTGTTGAATCTCTATCTGTGCATATACAAGACATGATTTTGAACTGTGCAAAGGCACAGGATGCAAATGGGTAGCAAAAAATGTATTGCTTATTGGAGAGGATGTTAAAACGGATAGTCCTAATCAATATATAGAGTAATTTTTTTAGAATAGTATTAAGCATCAATGATCATCACAATCCGTTGTTTGAAGTGGTTGGAATCAAGATTGGGTTAATATATAAGAAGCCACTGAATCAAGAAACCTTAAAAAATTGATTTAGAATTAGAAGGGGTATGACGTAGGCTCAACATCATGAATTGACCTCACAATTTGGTGTTTGAAACCTCATTAGAATCAAGCTTGACTTAGTAACTCACAATCTAGTGTTTGAAACCTCATTAGAATCAATCTTGACTTAGTAAGAAGCCACTAAATGAAGAAACCTTATAAACTGAATAGGAAGGGGCTGTGCGAACGCAAGCCCCCGCTGCAACAAATTATAACGTAGAACTCCACTACATGAGCAGATCTTAGACCGGTGCCCTTTCAAAGTGCAATGAAAGTCACTGATCTAGGCCATGGGTCTTCATGATCACCCATACACCCCGTCAAGGTAAGTATGTCTGCTCGTATTCCTTGCCAATATTTATATGGAAGGCTTTATTCTATTGCAGGTAAGCTTTCGATGTGGGATGCAGTCCCATAGCACTCTCATTGTTTAACTACAAGGGAAACAGTTCATTTTCAATTCTTAGATTCTTGACAGTCGATTCAAGAAAATTTGTGTAGCATTATCTGTAATATAACTGTTGAATCTCTATCTCTCCATACAAGACATGATTTGAACTGTGCAAAGGGCAAAGGCACAGGATGCAAATGGGTAGCAAAAAATATATTGCTTATTGGAGAGCGTGTAAAAGTGATAGTCCTAACTCCTAATCAACATATAGAGTATTTTTTAGAATAATATTAAGCATCAATCATCATCACAATCCGGTGTTTGAAGTGGTTGGAATCGAGATTGGCTTAATAAATAAGAACGCACTGAATCAAGAAACCTTAAAAAAAAAATTGATTTAGAAGGGCAAGCCCCACTGTAACAAATTATGACGTAGGCTCCCAACATCATGAAATGACCTCACAATCCAATGGTTGAAACCTGATTAGAATCAAACTTAGCTTAGTAAGAAATCCACTGAATGAAGAAATCTTAAAAAATAAATTTGGAAGGGGCTGCGCGAACGCAAGCCCACGCGACAACAAATTATGACGTAGACTCCACTACATGAGCGGATCTTAGACCAGTGCCCTTTCAAAGTGCAATGAAAGTCATTGATCTAGGCCATGGGCCATCATGAACACCCATAGACCCCGTCCAGGTAAGTATGTTTACTCATATTCTTTGGCAATATTTATATGGCAAGTTTTATTCTATTGCAGGTAAGCTTTCGATGTGGGATGTAGTCAATTAGCACTCCAACTGTTAAAAGAGCAAGGGGGGCAATTAATCTTCATACACATTCTTTACTACGGTAAAAATGGTAGCTTGGTCACATTCATATATGTATCCTGCAGACCTGCAAGGGCATTAAGCTTGCTGCAAATTCAAGAATATTAAGCATTATAATATATAAGACCATCCAAACCCCTTTAGAAAAGACTAAACCAAGAAATTTGAGAAATTGATTTGGAAGGGGCCGCGCAAACGCAGGCCACCACTGCCACAAATTATGACGTAGGCTCCACTACATGAGCGGACCTTAAACCGATACCCTTTCAAGGTGCAATGATCACCCATTGACCCCGTCCAGGTAAGTATGTTTAGTCATATTCCATGGCAGTATTTGTATGGCAAGCTTCAATGTATTGCAGGTAATCTTCCGATGTGGGATGAAGCTAAGTCCCGTAGTACTCTCAATGGTAAAACAGCAAAGGATGCAATTCATTTTCTTAGAGATTCTTGACAGTCAATCTCTTGATCTGTGCGCATTGGGATAAAAAGTGAAGGACATGATTTCAAAGTGCCTATAAGACTAGTGTACTATTAGAGCAAGGCCAACATGGACATTTTTTAAGGTCTTTTTTTTTTAGTTTACGGAAAAATGGTTTTTTTTTCTTGTCTGCATTGGGTGGCCGCCAACTGGTTTTAGGATGGGCAGCAACTAACTTTTCTTAAATAAAAAAAAATCCACTTAAAATTAATCTAATGAAATGATTTGGAGGGGTTGCGAGCAGTCAATATAAATAATGAGTCTTTGTGATCAACTAAAAATACCCTTAAAATTAATTAATCTTATAAATTGATTTGGAGGGGACCGCGCGAACGCTAGCTCCCACTGCCACAAATTATGACGTAGGCTCCGCTACTTGAGCAGACCTTAAACCGGTAACCTTTCAAAGTGCAATGAAAGTTACCAATCTAGACCATGAGTCTTCGTGATCACCCATTGACCCCATCCAGGTAAGTATGTCTCCTCATATTACATGTCAATATTTATATGACAAGCTTTATTGTATTGCAGGTAAGCTTTCAATGTGGGATGTATTCATTTAGCACTCTCATCCTTAAAAATTGAAAAAAGGGTAGCAGTTCATATATTCACATGATGTATATTCTCGTTTAAGCTTTCTACAAAATATAGGCAGATTGAGAATTGTGCAAAGGCATTTGAATCGCAAAAAAATTACTAGGCATTTTATTAACAGGAATTGGGAATCCATTCTTCAGCTTGCATAGTGAATGTATAGAGTAGTGATGAACATGCATGACGCCTGCAAATTTAAAGAACATGCTGCCTCTCTTGCAATATGTTTCTCACAGTGCAGATAGTTGGCTATATATGATGTATGTTTAATGTTTGCATATACTATATAAGGCTGTGTTTGGAATCAAGCATTGCTTACCAGAGACTAACCCAAGAAATTTTATAAAATAATTTGGAGGGGGCTGCACGAACGCTAGCCCCCACTACCTTAAACCGGTAACCTTTCAAAGTGCAATGAAAGTTACCAATCTAGACCATGAGTCTTCGTGATCACCCATAGACCCCATCCAGGTAAGTATGTCTACTCATATTCCATGTCAGTATTTATATGCCAAGCTTTATTGTATTGCAGGTAAGCTTTCGATGTGGGATGTATTCCCTTAGCACTGTTATCCTTAAAAGAACAAAGGGAAGCAGTTCACATATTCACTTAGCACTGTTATCCTTGCGATGTGTATATTCTCGTGTATGCTTCCAGCGAAATATAAGGCAGATTTTGAATTGTGCAAAGGCATTTGAATTGCAAAGAAGTTACTTGGTAATTTATTAACAGGAATTGGGAATCCATTCTTCGGCTTGTATACAGTGGCGGAGCCAAAAAAATTTCATAGTGGGGGCGAAACATAAAAGATGTAGTTTAAAAAATAAAAAATAAAATAATTCAAATAAAAAACACACTATAAATTACACATCTCATTATTAATTTTTTGCTCTCAAGATTCAAACCCTCACCCTTTCCAAGTAAAAACGCACACCAACCAACTAATCAATTGTTTATTTATATATGTTTTCGTATACTTATAACTAAAAATATACTATATAGACTATATATGGAGCAGGGGTGGGGTGAGTGGAGACAACTGCCGCATAGTGAATGTAGTGATGAGCATGCATGACGCATGCAGTGCATAGTGAATGTAGTGATGAGCATGCATGACGCCTGCAAATTTAAATAACATATATGATGCCTTTCTTACTTTATTTTTATTTTTTGTAGTATTGAATTCTATTACAATGTAGTATCTGTCTATACATACTTTCTCACTCCGATCATAATAGCATATTGGCTTATTTTTTGAATGTTTAGCAATTTTTTTTTCTATGTGGAGGAGAAATGAGAGAAAAGAGGAGTTCGGAAAAAAAAAAATTTGTGGAAGTTTTCTTTTTTTAAAAAAGGAAATCTATAGTCAATTGGCGACCACTTTTTTTTCTTCTTTTATCTCTTTTTTTTTCTTCTTTTATCTCTCTTGTTGCTAGCCTGACAAAAACTTTTAAAAAAAATTGCTTTGAAAGGGAAAAGGGATGAATTCTTTTCACCCACAGTAGTTTGCTCTTCTAATGCCAGTTACTAGTAATCCCATTTTCTTTGTTTGATCTATATTGATATTTTCTTTGAATGTTTAGCAATTTTTTTTCTACGTCACACGCAACCATGAATCAATCTTACACAAGACTTACTGTTAAATAGCTTCACAATCAAGCATAAGACTTGAAACTTTTAAATCAACAAAGGCTGAAATATAAATAGTCAAAACTAGAACAATATTCCATCAAGCCAGACAAAAGCAGACTATAGAAAACAAAATTTGTAAATTCATAGTTCTAACCAACATATTTGATTTGAAGCTCAAAATGACATAACAGTAGGTATTATCCTACACTTTAATAGCATACTTCCTCAATGGGAAGTACATTTCTTTCTTCTTCTGTCTCTCTGTCTTCAATGAGGCCTGTACAAACAAGACAAACGATTAGCCTATGGTGTCCAGTGAAAGCACAGCTAAAAAATAAGAATGATAGCTTCAATACAGCTATACTCAATAATTGACATAGAACAAAGTTGGAGAAATAATCAGATCAACCAATTCATAAAGAAAGAAATGAGCATTCAACTGCAGATCGAGGGTAACTGGTTCGAACCCAGTTGGGCCCTTAACAACATTTAACATTTGGGGGCAACCTAGCCACCGTTAACTTGGTAACCACAAGGTTACAAGTTCGTCTCCCAGCAAGAGATGTCTAATGACCTTCTTTGTTTGAGCCGATTAACTATGGAAAACCTAGGGTGGTTTAAAATTTAACCCATTTTGAAAGACAGAAAGAAATCAAACAAAGCCATGGATGCTGCTTTATGTTAATGTAGAATAATCATTTCCAGGACTTCCTAAATGAAAAAGATGAGCTTCCAAAATCAATGCAACTGATTAAGAATCCAAGGCTATCAAGTTAGAATTACCTGGTGCTTGGTAAGACGCCGGCGGATGGCTCTGGTCTTCTTCGGGCGGAGATCAAGAGGCAAATACTTCTTATTTTTGTATGCTTCTCTTAGCACAGCCTTCTGCTTCTGAGATATCACAGTCAACACCTGTGCAATCGACAACCGGACAACCTTGCTGCAACAACAAAAAGACCACCCATAAACCCCAAATTCTAACTATATAGTGATAAATTTATAGTGAACTCAAAGAATTAAGAAGACCCCTGACAGATTATGAATGATAAATCAATATGTCTCACTCCTATATGGTTAAGATAACTCCATTACCAAAATTAAGTGACTACAAGTACAGCCCTTAAATTATATTATGACAATTAAAACATAAATACAGCAACTCCTACATCAATGTTTAGTCATAGTCCAAATGATGCACTCAATTCAACTGATTCTCACTTCCATATTCATTTGAAAAACTTCCATTTTACAATGCCAACAAAGGATGCTATAAAAATGCCTTTATCATTAAAAAATCCAGGATATACAAATGGATCAAAGACACCACTACCACCACATTCTCTGCAAGATGCAGAAAATGCAACCATATCCATTTTCATTTTCCACAACTCTTAACTAGTTCACATCCAACCAATTTCATTGCCATTCAGAAATGCTTCACATGAGTAATCCAAATCTCACAAATTAAAAAAAATAAAAATAAAAATAAAAACCAATTTAGCTCAAACAAGTCAAAACATAATAGATATAAGCTATAGAGAAAAGCAAACCCAACATCATATATAACCGTTCACAGTGCATTTCTACAATCAAGCATCAGCAAACACAATTATACAGAGAGTGAGAGAGAGCAGACAAACATCTTCGAAAGTTTGTTGGGGGCACCGCCGGTGACTTTGGCGACACGGAGGAGGGCAAGCTCGGCCTTGAGATCCTTCAACTGAGCCAGAAGCTCCGTTTTACTCTTGTTCCTCAGCTCGTGAACCTTGATTCTAGCTGCATATTAGCCACAAAATCCCAAAAAATGAAAACAAAAGTCAGACCTACAAACCATTTCCTCAAATGCTAACATCTTGAATCAAGATAACATTGCGAGTAAAGTTCCAGATTACGCACCCATTGGTGCCCTTCGGATAGGTACTGCAGATGCCGCTCTTCTTCCGCTGAAACCCTAATTCATACGGGGGTTCATTAGGGCTTTTATAAGCCGAAATTTGATTTTTATTTCGTGCTGCTATTTTGGGTCAAGAAATTCTTAGGCCTGTTTTATCTCTGAAGACTATTAATGGTCAAACTTATTGGGCTCAATGTATTTTAGAAGAATTTCGTTCATTACTATTAACTTATTAAGATAAATCATCAAAGCCCATTCTTATTGGGCCCAACTTATTTCATTACAATCATTAGGTCCACACACGGTCAAACAACACATAAATTACATTATTCTAACTAATAAAATACATTATTCTAATACATAAAATACAGTATTCAAACTCATAAAGTATAGCTCCGAGCTTATAACTTTTCAGTTTTTAGCTTTCAGCTACCTTTTCAATTAAGTTTGCCAAACATAGCCATAGAATCAGACTAGCTAGAAGAATTTTTTTTTCCCTCTTAATTATAGTGGTATTTCTAAATGAAATTTAGGGTGTGTTTGGTTGGGGGGTTTAAGCATAAGGTATGGGTATCAAAGTGATTGTTAGTGTTTGGTTGATAGGTTTTGTGAATGCTACTATGGGTTTGGAATACCCCATTAATGGCAAAACCCATACCCTTATTAAATAAGGGTTTCATCTTCCTTCATCATTTCTTCCCCAACTATTAATAATCATTCTCATTCCACCCAACTACCAAATATGCTAAATACTTTCACCAAAACCCATTACCCTTACCAAGTATTTGATACCCATTCCGATTCCGATTCCCATGTGCGAACCAAACGCACCCTTAGTTATCAACTATTAATTTGATGACTATTAATCAATAATTTGTTTGTTCAGTGCAATCAAATTCAATCCAAAATATTCTCACTTTTTCCAAAATCCAACTTTCTTCATAAAAGTTAATTATGATAATTTGAATTAAACTCTATCGATCTAAAAAATCAATGACCAAAAGAAAGAAAGAAATAAATAAATAAAATAATATTGTAATTGAGAGATTAAGAGTGAAATTAATTTCACATTTTTCACAAAGTTGTGCTAAATTTTATTTTGCGTGTGTTTAATTTATAATTCATAATTGTTAATAGTTCTATTTATACAATTGAAACACATTTTTTTTGGATTTATCTCCTCCACTAATTTTCATGATGGAAACAATTTGGAGTTTAAAATTAATAAATTATATTTGTTATGAGTCCATTCATGCATGAATGTTTTGAATTGGAAATGAATTATAGAGTTTAAGTTGTTTGTTTATGTATGTAATCTGGAGTACATATTTGGTAGGAGCCCATTAATGTGCATGGGTTGATTGATGCAATCTACCTAAATAACGTGTTAATTAAGATAATATTAATTAGCATCCAAGTTTTTTCTTTTAATTTATTCAAAGGTCATGTATCGCGACAACATATATTTACCTTCTTAGCTTCTTATTAAACTATCCTGGTTGGTGAAATTGTTCTATTATTATTAAGATTTAAGACAGTGACATACATTTACTAGATTTTTTTAGCACTATTAACTCTGTTACAATGTAATATCTGTTCATAATTATTTTTTCAACCTACTGAAGTACAAAGAGTTAATATCAACCTAATGGGCTCAAACCCATGACCTCCCATTTGGGGAGTCACTTCATGCCACTAGACCACAAGGTCATTTACTATATATATCATGTCACCAGAGCTCATCACCTTTAAGTAAAAGTTGTAGAGTTTCTCATAAATTAAAAAGTTTTACCAAATACCAAATGTTAATGTGACGTGCTGTTTTCAAAATAAAAAAAAAAAATGTGACGTGCTAATATTAGCTAATTCATGATGTCCCGATCATTTTATATTATAAAATATAAATTAACTGACATATATAATCATTCGTCGGAAAGTAATCAGCCCGTAATGGAATGTATTAATATATAGTCTATTTGTTTAAGCATTTAGTTGAGACAAAACATATATTTCAATTATTACAAGTTAATTATATAAATTAAAGTCACATAAAATAGTATAATGAGGGACCTTTAAGTTTGAAGATTAACCTTTAAATAAAAAAAAAAACATATTTTTAAATATTTTTATAATGCAAAGTTTCATATCCAAATCCAACTTTATATTATTATAATTCATAATGTACTGTTGTTTTCAACGTTTGTGTGCAAGCTTTCAAGTACGTAGTGGGGACTCCTTTGATATATAACTTAATAGTATTTCTCCACAGTGGCGTTCTCGAATACTTAATTTTTATTATATATGTCAACATTAGAAATGGTGGCATCATATTCTAAAAAATTGAAAATGCGCCATCCAAATTCAAAGAGAAAATTTTGGTAGTTTCTTTTAATCTAGAAATGCTATTAATTAGTGTTGGAAAATTCAAAATAATGGATATCTACAAAGTCCACAACTGATTGGATTTCTTTCTCAGCTCATTGATAACCCTTTGACTGAAATGTTAAAAATGACTGATCGAAGAATAAAAATTTTACATTTCATCAGAATAATTATGTGTATGTTTTTTAATAAAAAAAATTATTATATATATGTTGTATAGGATATATTCTATCATGTTCATTTAATTAAATATATTATAATTTTTTAATCATATGATAACGTGATATATGCTAAACTGTGGGGTATCTCCTCCTTAATCATATATGGATTTTTTTTTTTTGAGTATTACTGAGTCAACAGTTGCTTTCACTGAGGCTCGAACCCACTCTCATCATGCATGTGAGAGTGTTAGTCGAGACATTGGATGCCACTTGACCACAAGGTCTTTGAAATTAGCATCATATATGGATTATAAATTCATTGAAAAGGGTTTTGATTATGTGATTTTCTCGCATATTATGAGAGAGGGGAACAAGTGTGCGGACTACTTGGCAAACCTTGTGCAGACGGACAATTGGAGGACTAAAGTCTTTGAAGACTCTCCTGATGAGATGATTGGGTTCCTTCAAGCAGACTTGGGGGGAACCAGATATATAAGAATAAGCTAATCACCGCGGGAGTGGTGTCCTCTTTACCAAAAAAGAAAAAGAAGTGATTTATTGTAATTCATCCAAAAAAAATAAAAATTAAACGAGGTACCGTTTCCATTACATATGTGAGCATATGAGTTCTGTTACATACATACTTCAAATTTTACTATTACCCGCGAGTCCGTGATATGACAATATCCATTGGCGGCAAATCCAATTATAACCCAGCCATTTGGTTCACAAAAATAAATACATGAAGAAAATATGAAATTTAAATTTTAATATTCTAATAATTGAAATTTCAAGAAAATAACTCTCACGCCAATCAAATTAAACTTGAAAATTTACATTTTCAATGAAGTATTGAGGAAAAAAATATTTGTTTAGCACGCATTAAATAATGGTATGCAAATGAAAGATTTATGAAAATATTACTTAATCACTACAAAAAAATCACGAATTACGATGGAACGTAATTTGTTATCGATTCGCGACGATCTTTCCGACAAAGCGTGTTCCGTCACGATTTTACTAATTACATATATTATTTATTAATTTATGGTGGAATCATTCAATTCACAGCTAGTTTATGAAATAAAAAGTTCCTTTTTTTAATAAATGACACATCAAGAAGTAAATATTATCTAATTATTTTAGCATGGAATATTTTTCTTTCACTAAGGGCACAATTGGTTGCAACGATGGAATTAAAGAAAAAATAATTAAAATTTCATGAGAGATAAATAATAGTTGCATAACATAGGAATTTAAAATTCATTGTTTGATTTATGAGAATATAATAACTATGAATTTCTATCCTAGTGTTAAGTTTACAAAGGAATCAAAAGAAAATAAGTAATATAAAAACAAAAATCTCTCTCATCAATAATAATAATAATAATAATAATAATAATCCATAATAAAAAATTATAATAAAAATATTTTAATAAACTATAATCTTATTAAATTTTTGTATAATAGCATTATTAAAATTGAGAGGGTTATATATTTTTATCCTGACAAACTAGTTTCTCTTCCCAACTAGCATTGAATTTAAAACCCTAAACTCCTAAATAGACCCTAGGACTTTTCTATACTAATTCCACAAAATGAAGGAATTGAAATTTCAATTTCCTCCACTTAAACGTAACAATCAAAATTTTCATTTTTGAAAAATATAGAAAAAAAATTACAAATTTCCCACCAAACGTCTATTAAAGTGATGAATGATAGCTGAAGGACAGAAACTAGCCTATGGTGACGCTATTTTTAGAAATTTTTTGAGTCTGATTGCAAATTTGTTCAATTAAAAGATATTTAATACACCGATACTATTTTTAGAATTGTTTACAGATGAGTTCATAGATTATATTTTTTTTGAAGAATTGTCAAAAAGGAATAGGTCACGATTTTGACATTTACTTGATTCCAGGGGTTTCCTCCCACTTCTTTTTTTTTTTTTTTTTTTTTTTTTGACTTTTTTCCAAAAGTTAATTAATTAAAAGCTCATCAGCTCTTGCTTGCGCCTGGCATTTCGTTTTCAACCCTCCGCTTATCCAAATACACGTGACTCCAGTTTCCGGCCTTAGCACAGTGATTCGTGACTTGATATCACTATTAAAAACGGTAGTGTAAGGGATTTGAAAATGTGAAATGGGTTTGAAAATTATAAAATGTGAATGATGAGAGAAAAAAAAATCAAGATGATGAAATGAGTGGATTGTATTCTTGTGCTTGTATGATGACTAGGGTATGACTGGTGGTATGATACTTGACTCACGATTTATTTATGCAGTGTCTCTAGGGATTAGATCATGTGGGTTTATGATTAATTCGGTGAAGTTGAGATCACCTGTGTGTGCGAGTATTTGCGTCACACACACGTGTATCCAGCCCGAAAATGATGACATGAGATTGACTTTGAAATCAAATTAAAACATGTGTTCATCTCAACTAAAAGTCTAAACTGATAATTAAATTGCACATTTATGTTTATATATTATATATATGCTCAACATTCATCAACGGCTTGCCGTTGGCTGTTTGAGAATGGATAAGCACCACGTGACATATGACATTTGACACCCTGAACTAAAGCCAAGTTGATCCATTCCGTCAAAGCTGCCGTCTTACGCTTGTATGTTATAACTAATGCCTACTGACTGCACTTTAATTAGTGACTTAGTCCCACATAGTACATTTCATTTATTTTCTCATATTATCATTACACTGTTATTCGTTTCTATTGATACAATTAAATCTATAGGGTCATCTCACGATTTCTTATCCGTAGGACTTGTCGATCAATATGCAACTGTCATATTTATATGTGAAAATACAATGTCATACTCATATACTTAAATGTAATACTAATCATGAGTAGAATGTTTGTTAGTTATAATGAAAAATGTAATACTTTTACAAACGTATTATATATATATTTTCATCAAAAGTATTACATTTTTCCTAATAAGTAATGTTGTCAAGTGTTTATTATATTACTTATAAAGAAAAATATAATACTACTTTTAAATCAAAATGTAAAATTATTACTCCGTACATTTTATCATATATATAAGTAATAAATACATTATTTTTAATTAATATTACATTTGTGCGTATAAGTAATATTGCTTGTTCATCCCGACTCGACCCGGCCCACGGTGAGACGGTCTCACACAAATATTTAATCTATAATATGATACACTAAAGTTTAAAATTTAAACGAAGTATATAACAAATCAAACAATCCAATATAATAAACAAAATACATAATTAAATCCAAACTATATCATCACTTAGCTTATTATGACCCAAAAGGGGTTTAATCTTATTATCCGGAAGTACTATCTCATAACAATGTGTGTAACTGCCGTCACCTTTGTTATCACCATCGTTACCACTTACCACTATTATATTGTCATTGTCGGGCCATCTTCATCTTCAACTTCCATCAACTTTTATTATATGCTATTATATTTATTAATTTTAATTTGGGAAAAAAAACAACGTATAGTATATTTGCATTATTTAAATTGACAAGTAATTAAAGTGGCCAAATTTTGTCTAATTCTACTGAAAAACGTCAAAAACATGTCAAGATTCATGTATGTCGCCACGACTCAAATATGCGCTATGGATGAAGCGCGCCTCGCCGCCTTGTGACTCTAACCTATAAAAGAATGATCACAATGAGATAAACCAATTTAGGTTGCACATAGCTTACCGGCTTAAATCCAGAAAATCAATAAGCAACTTCATAAGAAATTGAACTTAAAACCTAGTAGTTATCAAGTTAACTATTTGACCAACTTGATTGTGAGTTGCTCCAAATGATGAGATAGGAGTAAGAAGCGATGTAATTAAGTGATAGCTGACAAGGAAAGCAACCAATTTGAAATAAATTTAATTCAAACATGTAATTAGAAGAGTCACAAGATTTTTTTTGAATTCTTGCTACCAATTGCACTAAACCTCATTGACTTCTTCTCTCCCTTATTAGTATCCCAATTATATTAATTAATTAATTAACTTTCATCTGTTAAGGGCAGATGCAGAGGGGGCAATGTGGGCTGCTACCGCCCTCACCCCTCAGCTCCCCGACCCCTTTATATATATATATATATAGGGTCATGTTCAGATGTGGCCGAAACGCACCACTCAATGTTAAGAAACGCACCACTCAATATTAAGAAATGAACCACTCAAATAACATTGAGTGGTGCATTTCATATTAAGAAATGCATTTTCATTGTGGTGCATTCGTAACATTGAGTGGTGCATTTCTTAACATTGAGTGGTGTAAACCGCACGGCCGCACGGAAATGTGCGGTCACATTTGAATAGAAATATATATATGTATATGTATATATATTAGTTAGTTGTTATTTAAAATTTGATATTATATATCATGGTGAAATCAAATCCCATCAATAAATATCAAGCACATTGTACTTAGATGTAATGTAGTGACTTTTTCATAGGTAAGGTTACGTTATTGAGTCTTAGGGGAGGCAAAATCCCGTAAGTAGCATTTCCCTTTATTTTAACTATCCATCCCTGCATCAGTTCATAATTTTACATGCGTAGCAGCAAACGGTTGTTGAATGCCAAAAAAGAAAATGATAAAAAAAAAAAAGAAAAAAAAAAGCATGCATGTCGCATATGCGGCACTAAAATTTGTTCTTTCTTTTTGTTGCCAAATTAACTAATTAATAATCTTTCTCAAAAAAAAAAAACTAATTAATAATAGATCGATGGATACCTTAGCGAAATTCTCGTTGTCTTCTGCTCATGGTATCAAAATTCTTGAAGTTTGACCCCGGCTTACTATATAACAGTTCATCCCCGACTTGATGTCATGCCAGGAGGTAGTATGTGGAGGTCCGAATCTCATTGAAAATATTAATGGAAAAAAAGTATGGAAATTGTGAATTGAATCCCATGGTGTCTTGTGTTTGCAAAGACTATAGTTTGATTGGTGGGTTGATTGCACGACTCACTATTTATTTTGTAGTGGCTCTGGAGGCGAGGCCCTATGAATTTAGGATTAACGCGACTCACCAAAATCCATTATTATTATTAAGCTAAGTATTTGATTTTCATTCTAATTTTGATTCCCTTGTGCGAACCAAACACACCCTTAATATAATTAGGAAAACAAAGGATGGAAGGATAATTGGATTTAGTAGATACAAGTCGGCATGCATGTATATATATTTCAAGTAGGTCAAGATTTCCCAATGGTTTTGGCTCAACTTGTATGGTTGTAAACTACTTGTACACCTATATAATGTCCATATTTTTTTTGCACTTAAAACAAAATATAAATGCTGCTCAATATTTTCAACCCACTTGATCCTTTTCATTTCTCAGGCATTTATTCGAGTACGTACTTTTAGTTTGTATACAAGTAATTTCAAATGTAATTAATAAAACTTTGAAAAGAAAATTTTCAAAAAAAAAAAAAAAAACTTTGAAAAGAAAATGATTTTAAAAAAAAAAAAAACAAAAAAAAAACAGAATCTCTAGTAATGTCAAACTTACTACAAATCCTACAATCAATAATAACAAACTAGCCCTATGACTTATCGTAGTTAGTTCGTCATCTGACTTAAAAGATAATAACTAAAGGCGGCAATGTGACGGTTTGAATCTCACTAGAAGCATGTATGGGAAAAAGGCTCAAGGATACTGGGAGGTCTCGATCGGATCATATCCCTTGTGTACATGAAAATTAGGATCTGATGACCATCAAATTGATTGTGCGACTCGTGATTTACCTCCGCAATAACTTTAGGGGTGGGGTTCTGTAAAGCCTGGGATCACATAACTTTAAAAAATAAAAAATAGAAGAGTAGTAAACTAACAAATAATAATAGCAAACTAAGTTCACAAGGTAACCACGCACAATGTTACAAGTTTGACTCCCAGTATAAACGACTTATTGACCTTCTTGGTTTTAGTCGGTCAGCTATGAACAACCTAGGCTAATTTAACTCATTGTGGTCTTTTGTCACAAAAAAAAAAAAAAGTAACAAAATAAAGTTACAAGTTTGACTCCTAGCGTAAACAACTTATTAGTCTTCTTAGTTTGAGTCGGCCAACTATAAATAACCTAGATTGGTTTACATCATTATGGTCTTTTATCGGCTGGAATCACAATATCATATTTACTCAGTGCACACTATCAAATACTCAAGAAAAAAATAGAAAAATAAGTCTAAAATATGATCGAGTAAATCAACAAATGAAACATAATTCTTGTATCAAAATGTTACGGGTTGAATTTTTAATGGCCCTCTTTGACAGCCTGGCAGGGCATTTCACACGTACGTAGGTGATATCAAGTATCTCTTCCTCTTTTTTTTTTTGGTGAGGAGTATCTCTTCCTTTTATTTTATTATAATAAATTATAATAATAATAATAATTTAAAGCAAGTGGCTGCGTGCAATCTTGCGTTAGCATTAGAACATGTGATTGGTACCTCTAGTTGACCAAGAAGCCCAATGAATGAAGAATTGAAATAAAAATCTTCACATTCAATATAGACTTTATATGACCCTCCAAAATACTTGACCCTAAAATAAACATTTTCGCTTCAATAGCGCAAACACGAAATATAGAAAAATACAGGATACAAAACATAAATAAACTTTATATATAAATAGAAAAAGTGTCAAATAAGTCATTAATTTTATAGAAAATTACACTTTTCGTTCCTAAGTTATATGATAATAATAGAATTCGTCCATAATTGTTTCACTTTTCGTTCCTAAATTATTATTGATCTTGCACTTTTCATCTCTTTTACTAACAAAACATTAGAGACAAATTTACAACTTTAATATAACTTAGGAACGAAAAGTGGGCACAAAAAGTTAATAAAAGAATGAAAAGTGCAACGTCGATGATAGCTTAGAAATGAAAATTGAGCACGTCCAACAGTTAATGACGAATTCTACAATTACCATATAACTTATTAACGAAAAGTGTAATTTTTTCTTAACTCTACGATTTTTATACAATTAGACCACTAACACATAAGACATGTGTAATTGAAGCATTAAATTAGAAACACTATGTAATTAACATTAAATAGGCAAAATGTGCAATTATGACCCTTTTTTTTCTTCCTTTCAATGCAATTTGAGTTAAAAATATTTCAATATTTCCTCCCAACTAGTACATTAGAGGAAAAATAAATTATTAGTGCATATACCAGGTAATACGAAAAGATATTTTTGATAGTTCAATTACACACATTTTAATTTCAATGACCTGATTAAATAAAACATATAAGTCAGATCAATAGTTTATTTGACATTTTTATATATAAATATGTATTTTTGTACATTTCTTCTGAATATTTATAAATATTAATCATTCTTTTTATGTGTGTGTCTTTATGAAATCATAAAAAATTGAAGAATTAATTACTAGACTAATATGGTAGCTGGGTAGGGACGGGGTCAGTGCATGGTCGCGAGGCACATGACGGGGAAATACCCTATAGTATAAGGTGGACCCGTACCGAGCGACACGATCTATACCAAGAGAATGTCTGTGACTGGTGAAGCTCACCCGACCTAATCAATCCTCCTTGAGACTTTGACGACCTGGCACCTGGACGATTTAGGTCCCTATCACATGTCTAATCCACTGCATCATGAATCTTTGTTCACTTGGCACCACTAACATGACTACCCAACGCTTGGGCACCACGTGGATAACATGCCGAAAATCGAGCATGTAACTTTCCCAACCTCTATAAATATCTCCCATAAGAAAAAGGGGGAGAAAAAGAGGCATGTACGAACATGGATTATACTTCTAGAATGTTGTACTTGACCATATATACGATCATTGTTATTTGCACTATAATTTTGTTGTGATGGAGAAGCGCCCTATCGTACAAGGGCGGCCCATACCAACGAACCTACACCGACATGAGCCAAGCGACCTGACCCATACTGACCAAAATCCAGACCAAAGAGAAGGTCCGTGGCTGGTGAAGCTCACCCAGCCGGACCGACTTCCTTGTGACTTTGTCAACCGACAATTTAGGTCCCTATTACAAGTTTAACCTACTGCATCATGAATTTTACTTAGGCACCACGTGGATAACGTACATGAAATTTGGCATGTAAGTTTTCCAACCTTTACAAATATCTTAATATCCCCATGCATGTAACACTAAGAAAATGGGAGAAAGAGAGAAACATACAAACAATAATTATGTTTTCAAAAAAAAAAAAACAAACAATAATTATACTTTCTGAACGTTGTACTTGTCCATATACTCTGTAACTCTATAAGCACCATTCTTATGATACTCATTTTATTAATATTCTCTAGGAGGCCACATAACTCTTAATCTAAATTTATTTAGTATTTTTTGTTCCAATTCTCCCTCGGTATGGAAAAATAATTAATAATAATGCACACAACCTACCCAAAAGAAAAGCTGATTATCAATTGATTTAATTGTTTACTTTTTGGGTGACGACTGATTTAATTGTTTACTTTATATCTATATCTAGATAATGCTAAATAATGTATATAGTTTACATACAAATGATGAAATCATGAAGCCGCGTGAGGCTGAGCTCTAAGAAATTTCAACTCTTCTATCTATAAGAACATCTTCTTCTCCCAGTATTTTTCAAAATCCCCCATACAGTACGATATCATTCTACCTCTCTCTCTCTCTCATCATACGCATCAAATTATTATTTTTATATATATTCGCTTGATCCGATCTATTTCCATATACTCTTTATCACGTTTCTGTACTTTTTGCTTTCTTTACACTCCGTCGCCTCTCTTTCCGATCCTTCCAAGTTTCCTGCGCTCTTTTAACGGTACAGTGCACGCTCTTTCAATTTCCTCATTCAACTCTGCTTCTTCTTTTTGTTCTTCAATTTATTCTGTTTTTTCTATCTTCGGTTGTGCGTTCAACAGGCCATGGAGGGTGAAAACTGCAGCGTCAAATATGAAGAGGTAAAACTCTCACTCTTTCAGTTCTTCTGAAGTTATATATATATATATATATAATCAGCTATATATGCATGATTAATTGAAGAAAAAAATTGATGTGTTTAACTTAAATCAGGAATTCGTGTTGAACTCGCGAGGAATGAAGCTTTTTACGTGCAGATGGCTGCCGGTGCAGTCGCAACCGAAGGCTTTGATCTTCCTCTGCCATGGTTATGCGATGGAATGCGCTGTTTCTATGAAAGGTTTGTTATTCTATATCGTATTGCTGCACCTTCAAGCGCTGCGAAATTAAGTTTAGTTAATGCAGTTCCGTTTTTTCCGCCACAGTTCATACAGTCTGGAATCGGTTTTGAACTATAAAAAAATCCTAATAATATTTTGTGAAGTTGGCCTAGGGCTTAAGAGGGGATTTTCTTTTAGTTCTGAACTCAATTAGAATTATCAGGTCACTTCTCGATAGAAACATTTAAATTTATATCTCAGAGATTTCACGAGTTTTAAGAATTCAAATTAAAGTTTTGGTTTGAATTGAATGGTAGAAGTTTTTATTTATGTATATACAAGTTGAAAATGATTGTAGTGTTGTGGTTAATGAATTTTGAAAATTAATTTGGTGTGTCCAATATACATAGGTGCTGCTATGAGGCTTGTGAAAGCAGGGTATGCAGTTTATGGTATGGACTATGAAGGGCATGGAAGGTCAGCTGGTCTGCTTGGTTATGTTCCCAGCTTTGATGATGTTGTGTCTGATTGCTGTGACCATTACTCCAAAATTTGTGGTAATTAATGACATAAAACCAACAAGAAATTTAGTTTTTGACTTAAATATTATGGAGGAGTGGGCAGGGCATGTTGTTGTACTGGATTGACTGCTAATTTTATGGGATTTATTTGATAATTTTGAGGATATATATGAGTTTGACTTTGACTATGGTGAATGCAGAGATGCCAGAAAATAAGAAGAAGATGAGGATCTTGCTGGGAGAATCCATGGGAGGAGCTATGGCTCTTCTTCTACACAGAAGGAAGCCTGATTTCTGGGATGGTGCTGTACTAGTTGCTCCAATGTGTAAGGTTTGTTCTTTTCCCTCACACCGATACTCTTGTGTTCGTATTAAAAACTGACACTAAATATATATTTAGTGATATCAATTTTTTAAACTAATAACTTAAAATTTTAAATATGACAACAGATGATCGATTGCATTGGTTATGAAGGTATTTAGAATAAATCAAACGAGAAAAATGTTATTTGTGATTAAAAAAAAACTTTTTATTTTGATTTTTAATAAAAAATTTAAAAATATTGATATAATTATTTCATTGGTGAAATATAAAGTAAATGATACTCCATATTAGAAAAGGTAAAAGATAGCTGTTCTGAATGGACATATTTATTATTAAAATTTATTACAAATAAAAGTTGGTTCCAAACAAACCTAAACACTGTATGATTGAAAGCAAGTTTGGTTTGTAGAGGTTGGAATAGAACTGACATGTTGTGATTAATAATTAATTAATTACTCCGTATTATTTATCACGAAAATAAGTTTTTCTTAGGATTGGATGACATCTACAGTTTTAATTGACTTTTTAAAAGATCATATTAAGTATCATTTAATTGTATTGAAAAAGTCATTAAACAACGTGACTTAATAATAAGTATGATGTTACATATTCATTTATTATTTTTGAATTAATTGATTATATTATGTATTAACGTGATATATGAAAAATTAAAATTACGTCATTTAATATATAAAAAAATATAATGTTACACACACACACACATATATATATATAATTTGATACATGTAACATTATATTAACTTTAATACATGTAACATTACCAACACTCAGTAACATACGTACCCAAACATCCAAGTCCAAATGGTTAGCTAATTTATATGCTTTTTTCTATTTATTAAAAAATATACTCCTTAAAGCAATGAAAAGATTGGGTGTTCACTTTCTCTAAAATAGATTGTCAAGTGAGGGAGCATGATTCTCATAACATAAAATTACAAGTTTGATTTTTACAAATATTATTTATGTCGAGCCTATCGTATATAATATTTTCGGTGTAGTTTACCTTTCCTTCTCTTGAGGGCCATTACACTAGAGTTATGATTACTGAATGTACATTTTCGATAATAAATGCAAGCTTTCCTTGTCACAAACAATAAAAAATAAAAAATTGGGTGCTACTTTTTTTTTTTTTTTAAACAATAATTTCTAATGAGAACCCTACAATTTTGTCAAAGTTATTCTAGAAGTTGTTGCACTTGCTCTTCACTCTTGTTACATTATTGAGAGTGTAAATATTTATTTATATTTTATTAATAATATCATTATTATTTTATTTTAACGCTTAGTGCCTTAGTGTATGTAAAAAGTACGACACTTATTATAATGTTTTACTGTGGTTTTTGCATTTGCAGATTGCAGATGATATGAGGCCAAATCGGATTGTGATTAGTGTGTTAACTCAACTCTGCAAAGTCATTCCCACTTGGAAAATCATTCCAACTCAAGATATTGTTGATGTCGCTTTTAGAGATCCTGAAATTAGAAAAGAGGTAAATTTGGTCACTTCTGATTTTTTCAAATTTTGTGATAAAAATCTTCATATTGTGACCAAAAATAAATGCCGTGTATAAATCAATAAAGGTTACTTATTTTTGCTTGCCTGCCTTTCCCTATCGGGATATAGTCCAAGGTCGCGGGACATGGACTTATTGGACTAGACTTAAGCAATAAAATAGATTTTTGTCGTTTTTAATAACTGTTTGGTCATTTTGTTTTGTTTTTTTGATTTTTTTCCCAAAATCCAAATATATGCAGATCAGGGCGAACCCATATTGCTACAAGGGCCGTCCCCGCTTGCAAACCGGGAATCAACTCCTGGCTGTTAGCATGGACTTGGAGCAAAGGCTCAATGAGGTTATTTAACACAATCTTTATTCTTAAAATTATTCGTAAATGATAAATTAAAATTATACTCCATATTTGTTTGAAATTGAAATAAAAATATGAAACTAACTTTAAATTTTAAAAATGTTAAAATTATATAAACCCGTTATGGAATCAGATTTGAGGTAACGCTAACGCCTAACGGCGGTGGGGTTTTGGGATTTAACGACAGGTGACGTTTCCGTTCCTAGTAGCACACGGAGAAGCAGACGTAGTAACGGATCCCGCGGTGAGCAAACTCCTGCACCAAACAGCTTCAAGCACAGACAAGACCCTCAAGATGTATCCAGGAATGTGGCATTCCCTCACCTACGGCGAGTTGCCGGAGAATCTTGACGTCGTATTTTCCGACATCGTCGGTTGGCTTGATGAAAAGGTTGCCATGGGCGGTTCCAGGCTGGAGAGGGAGCAAAAACAGGCTAATGATAATCTGTTCAAACACGCAGCTGGCCTGGAAGCAAAAAATATAGTTTTATAATTAATTTTTATATTATATTTTGCCACTCACTCACAAGTTAATTAATGTTTAAATGAAGAAAAATAGCCACTATAAATACCTGTCCATTTATTCATCATATATTCATATGGCAACTTGAAAACAGTGTATTTACATCAAAATAACCAATGAGCAAAGAGTAAAGAGCTGTTTCAGGTTCTCATGTATTTTTATCAAATGAAGCAGTAATCTGCTATATCAGAAAGAAGAATTTTGTACTGCTAACATACTGTAAAATTGCCATAAATAAGAAACAAAAAGGGGAAAAGAGTATAAAATAAAACCCTAGTGAAAATGTCTATAGGTTGGGAAGACTTGGCAAATTGGTTTCTATTTAACCATTTACCACATCAATCACATGTTATTTCTAGTTTCAGAGGTCAGAGGATACTTTACACCATTAATGAAGGACGCCAAAAATATAAATCAACCTTATTTTTTGTCCTATAATATTTGTAGAAGAAACTCCAAGCATTTCTTGACTAAAGATGTGCCTGTGTATGCTCGGGTTTGTGGCTGAACTCATAATCGAGATGGACGAAGGCACGCTCAATATCAGGCAGCAGTTCCAGTTTCTCTTGTAAGGACTCCCCGATGTCGTGGGCCTCTTGCAGGGGCATTTTTGCAGGCAAGACGATGTCAACTTCAACGAAGTAGTGTGAACCGAAGGTGTAAGCCCTGACAGTGTCTATGTGCCTTATGGCTTTGTGATGATTCCAACATAGGTATGTCACTTTTTGTAAGTATTCCGGGGAAGCTGACTTGCCAACGAGGGAGTTCACGTTCTCCAGCACTGTCAGTGACCACGTTCGGATGGTGTATATGGCCAGCTGCATGACACAAAAAATGCTGAAAAGGGGGAGTATGCGTGCTGGGTTGGGAAGCAGGGCCAGGGTCGTGATATGATCGAGTTTATGGGATGTGATAGAAAGTAGATAATGCACCATTACTTACAATGATAGCACCAACGGGATCCATCCAATCACTGACGTAGTTAGCAAGCAATGCAGCAATAAGACCTATGACGTTGGTGATAACGTCAAAGAAGTGGTCTTGAGCATACGCTTTGACAATCTCGTTGGTAAAGGATCGACAATAGATCACCAAAACTAGTTTCACCAGAGTTACATAAACCATAATGCCAACTACCCATAGCTCCTGTTCCTTTGTAAGGTTAAAATCCAAATCCTGTAAAAAGGTAATGTTTCAATCAAGCAAAACACCACATCAGACCAGAGACTTCTCCCCTCATTGTATACCTCCACTGAGTTCCATAACCACTATAAAAAAAAAAGGTTAAAAACAGATGCCAAAACATTTTAGGAATCAATACCATTCTTTGAAATTAGGAATCGAGTTCAAAGCCCAGCAACCAAACAAGGAAAGTTCACAATCACGCATAGAACAGGAGCTCTGCATGCTTAAGAAGAATCACTTACATTAGATAACAGCGTGCGAACAGATTCCAAAATTATCTGCAATCCTAAAGTCGCCATAACAGACGCAAAAACAAGGATTCCCTGCATATCAACATTGCAATGTTAAAAACAGAAACATCCAATGGGAATTAACCCACTTGAGGTAGTAGGGGATTTAGAAAAGTGTAAAAGTTTCCTTGTTCTGACCATACTTCCAAGGGAAGAACCATGAATAATATCAACAAAAATAAAGGCCAGAAATCTCAGACATTCCAGGGAAGTGACTCGCACTCTCAAATAATTACTCATATATCCATAAAGCTATATATAAATTTTACCACTTATTTTAAGAAAAAACCAAAGTGAAGGTCCAGCATGCTTCAAATATTTCTGAAATATGAAACTAGGAGAAGGTGCATAAGTTGATTGAATTTCCTCTTCGTTACCATGCCAAAAAGCTAAAGTTTCTAATCTTAAAACCAAGCTGGCATTTAATGATCAAATTTTGAATATAATTTTAGACTAGACAAAATAAGATAAGCAAAAAACAGCATAGGTGTAATTGCATATAACTAGCAGACTACAGTGATGTACTCCATATTTTTTTATTGGAAGATCAAAGAGAAGCAGCAGAGGAACTTACCAAAGGCTGCATACGGTTCTTTCCAATAGGATATTTATATGGATTTCTTGTCTTCATGGAGAAGGCCGTAAACCACAATATAAAACCAGATAGAAGATCTAGAAGTGAGTCTAATGTTGATGCAATGATTGCCAGTGAACCACTACGAACAGATGCATAAATCTTAGCAGCAAACAGAATCATGTTTGCAACATTTGATATCCTGATTGCAGCTGTTTCACTTTTGGCTAATTTTTCTCTTTCTTCCTGCGATGGAACCATTAATATCATCCAAGGTTCTAGCTCATTATGGTCTGTGTAAATCATGATCCATGCTTAATAGATATTCAACACCACTGACCTTTGACATTCCTGGCAGAGAACCATGATCTGCTAAGGCATCCATTTCATTAAATCCCTCAAGCATTTCTACTTGTTGTTGATAATACTCTGCCACATTATCTTCTTCTTCTGTAATCATCATATAGAGCAATTAAATATAAAAAAGTAACTTCAAGGGTTCAAAAGGATAAACTCATGAATAGAATTGAAATAACTCCTCTACCAGTTCCATTATGGCAACCTATTATTACAAAGACATGGCCAGCACAATAAATCAAAGAAAGGATTTAAAGTTACACATGTGTCTAAAGGATTACAGCAAACCAAATCCTACAATATTTTAAGCAATAATCTCAACTTAAGCACCCGTGTGCCAATTTAATCGTTCAATAACCTGATATCAAATTCTGGAATTAAACCTTGATGGCCTAGTGGAGCATAAAAACCAGAGTACTTTAAAAGACTTGTAACCATTAACTTACCAATAGGTGAATCCATTAGGAATGATTTCACAGAACTTTGCCGGTGAGACAATCACTGGAAAAATCTATATATGAAAGTGCAAAACAAAATTTCTACCATGCACCAGGAGCAATAAATCCTATTTCCTTCTACAAAAATTTAAGGTATAGAGCTTATATCTCAATAGAATACATTGCATATATATGTATAAGCATATGCAACCACAGTCCACAAATGTCAACTCAAGGCAATTAACCACAAATCAAGCATATTCCATTTAGAAAACAGAAAGGTTAAAGAGAAATTCCTTAACATTTGCCAAATTAATGCAAATCCACACATGAAGCATCTTGTTCTTCTGACGTTGGACCCACAAACCAACAGATAATAGTTTTTAAGCTGGATACTTTACACTGTTTGAGACAATATTCAAAGGGAAAGTTTGAGAATGCTTCCATTAGTTCATCTGAAAGCAATAACTCACTGGGGTTCAATTAATTCAATTTTCCTGAGGCAATATGCAAAGGGAAAATTTGAGAATGCTTCCATTGATACTTTAAGCTGGATAGTGGATACTATACACTTTTTGAGACTTGGAATTTATTAAGGAAAGGAAATAAGGCTTCAAGAAAGATGGCTTTATTCAATTTTCCTGAGGCAGTATGCGAAGGGAAATTTTGAGAATGCTTCCGTTGATACTTTAAGCTGGATAGTGGATACTTTACACTTTTTGAGACTTAGAATTTATTAAGGTAAGGAAATAAGAATTCAAGAAAGATGAATTCCCCATCTAGTTTGAGCATTTTGGGGAAAACTGAAAGAAGAAATGTATAAATCCCATCTAGTTTGAACATTTTGGGGAAAATTGGAAGACAAACTTATAACTTAAAATTTTGAAAAAAAAAAGATTATATAATCTTTTTCTTGTTTGAGCTAATATAACCTTAACATGAATGTCATAATGTTAACATCAGAAACTCGAACAAATACTACAAACATTACTAAACACTTCAGCCCTTTAGCTAGCCTAAATGGCCTGGCTCCCTTTTAATATTCTAAATCTTTTACCAAATACACATTCAAGTAAGGATTCAGAATCACACTTCAAATTCTTTTATACAGAGTAGTATTTATACTATTAAATCAAGCCAATGACACTCCAGAGTTCAATTATTTTCCTCTCTAGAGGATGAGAAGGAATATATATGCAGAACTGTATATGAGAAGATGGAAAAATTATTTAAATGCCTATAAGGTATCACTTCATTGTCTTAAGATTTCCAAATTCTGCCTAGACAATGCACTATCAATCACACTCAACAAAGACACAACTGATAGCATACGCAATAATAAATTCTGTAATGTTACAAGCATTCTTAATAAATCAACTAGGGAACAAATTTCCCTTCACAAGGTCACTTTTGATCTTAACTATATTACTCCATATCAACTAAAAGTTAAAACCACTCATTTTCACTGGTACCGAAAGCCAATATGCTAACTGGATTACTTGAACTAGAAATTTGATATTTTAAGCTATTAAAAGGAAAAAGATGTTTTCTACAAATGTAATCAATTCGATATTTAAACGATCAGAAAACAAAACATATAATGTATATGAGCGCAACGAGCTATGAATGAAGCATATGAGAGTTGAGAAAATTACTTAAAACACCGAGGCAGCTATGAATGCCGCGACAAGGCTTCTCCTTCTGCTCCGACGAGAGCTGGAAGCCGTCGAAGTTCAAGCGCCATGACCGATCGGCAGTGTTGGTGTCCGACAAGAGGAGTTGCTCCTCGGAGGCGCCGTGATCGTCGAAGTCGATACTTACCGCCTCCACCATTTCAAAATCCCGGCAGTTACGACTAAGTTGAAATTCTAGTCAGTGTGACGGAGCATGGGGGAGAGGAACGGGAGAATGGTAGGCAGCGTAAATCTATGTAGAATTGAGGGGCGTTGCAGGCAGAATCGAATATCGCGGAGGTTGTTGTTGACTTGTTGCAGTATGGCGGAAAGTTCCCGCACAAGTGGAGTATGGAATGTAGGAACAGAGCGGTTTTTTGGCGAAGGACTTTTCCCCACTCACGTATCTTTTTTTTTTTTTGAATACCCCCACTCACGTATCTGATCTATCTTCGACGCTATAGTTTACGGTGCCATTATTTATTATTATTATTATTATTTTTTAATATAAACGTAGCTATTCCATTAATACTGATGGGTAAATATGCACATGTACTAGTCGGTCCGTAAATCACCTGTCCGTCAACGATCACCCAATCGGTCCGTCGACGGTCACCCAACCGGTCCGTCGGTCACCCAACCGGTCCGCATGATCGGAAGCAACATGCACGTGTACTAGTCGGTCCGTAAATCACCTGTCCGTCAACGATCACCCAATCGGTCCGTCGACGGTCACCCAACCGGTCCGTCGGTCACCCAACCGGTCCGCATGATCGGAAGCAACATGCACGTGTACTAGTCGGTCCGTAAATCACTTGTCCGCCAACGGTCACCCAATCGGTCCGTCAACGGTCACCCCACCGGTCCGTCGACGGTCACCCAACCGGTTCGGCCGCATGATCGGAAGCAACACACCTTGTGGATTGGAGGCTCACGAGCGCAACAATAGCTTGATGTGACGACCGACAACTTTTCAGGAACAAGGGATCCGTGTTTTCTTCACCTCGAGTAACTCAACCACTTCGAGCAAACCAATGCGCATTTTGCGGAGTGACTATTCAGCCCATGCAAATATGCCCTCCACTTGCATATCAGACACCATGTGCATAGTAAATCCACTTTGTATAAATATAGGGGTCATTCCCCTCACAGGGGGGAGGATAACTCATCAGTACTACACTAATACACTTGTGATTTGCTCATTCGTCTCTCTTGCTCTCTCCTTATTACTGTTCGTCACCCGTAGAGCGATATAGCTTCGAACCGCTTAGTCGTTGACCGGTAGATCGACCGTCTGACCGGCCGAGCGACATTCTTCACTACACGTAACACACGTATCCGTAGCGTAATCGTAGACCCCGTTTACATTTACGCTATCATTGGCGCCGTCTGTGGGGACTGAACGAGTCACTCTGTTCTATCCCTTTATCTTTTCTTTCTTCACACTATTATCCATCTTAAAATGACGAACAGTAGGAAAAGTTTGAGCCAAACTCATGCGCGTAGGGGGAGCCCGACTCGGTTGGTCGGACCTCACCCTGACAATGTAATTGAAACACTCCCTGAAGATGATCTACGTCGCCAATTGGAACGATCCAGGAGCCTAATGAACGAGTTGACATCCAACCAGAGGCAAGATGCACGACCTACCCAACCGGTCAACCCAAATGCAGGCGGACATGCAAGGCAAACGAGCTTTCAAATTCCAGTGACATATGCCATGTTGCCCCCAACTGGCCAAATGCTGACTCCACCACCAGGTGCACTTGGGGGGAACCCGTTGCAAGGGACTCCACAACAAGGATTGACTCCGGTGTACCAACCGTGGCCGGGAACTCCCGGATACTATGTTGTATCACCCACTCCCCAAATGCTTGCAATTCCTCAAATCCCTGCCGTGGAACAACAAGCGCCCCGACCTTCCCAGAGGCAACAGTCGCACCCCCAACCTCAAGATCGTAACTTGGAGGAAGTCCAATCTACGGATCGCACACGGAGGTCCAATCGAGAGGGACGTCGGTATGACCCCATTCAACGTAGGAGCGCTTTTGATCGCATCCGGAATAGCGTTAGATCTCGGTTGGGGCCCCAGAATAACAATGAACACGCGAGACAAAGACCCCAAATGACTGTAGAGGAAAGCAGCACTGGGAGTGCACAACATGGGGACGCCCATTTAGCTGACAGAAGGGCCCGACCTGTCGGTCGGGTGAGTGATCGGCAGACCAATCGAGTAGGCGATCAACCGGTTAGGGAAGAGAGGCAACTCGATGAGGAGGATAGTCCCCGACTCCAAATGGCCAGGATGCAGGAAAGAATAGATCGTTTACAACAAGAGCTTCGCGAGAGAGTCGGCGCGGGAAAAGAACCATCATGCTCGCTGGTTGCTACCCCCTTTACGGACGACATCATGAGTGCCCACTATCCGCAGGACCTCCAAATCCCACTGGCTCACACTTATTCCGGAAGGCACGACCCGCAAGAGCATGTCGACATGTACTATGGCAACATGTTGATGTTGGGAGTAAGCGATGCGGTCATTTGTAGAGCTTTCTTCGCTACCTTAGTCGGTAAGGCGGCCGAATGGTTCAAGGGTTTGGAGCAGGGGTCGATCAGAAATTTTGGTCAGTTGGCCGATAAGTTTGTAAAGCGTTTCGCTGCAAGTAAATCGAGAAAGAAATCTTACACTTGCCTGAACAAGGTAAACCAAGCTGTGGGAGAACCGTTGTCTACTTTCCTATTCAGATGGGAACGTGAGGTTGATGAGGTTGAACCGATGGAGGACCGGGTGGCAATCCAAGCTTTCCTTGCATCACTTTGTTCCGGGACGCTCTACTACGACCTCATAGTTAATCCCCCCCGAACTTATGAGGATGCCATCACCAGAGCCAAGCATCATGCAGATGCCACCGAAGCTAACATGGCAAAGAGACGCGATGAGCAGCCGGTCAATCGGGACAGAGGCCACGATCAAAGGAAAAATAAACCACCGTTCAGACACGTCAAACAATACAATCGACCAGAAGATGTACCACGTTTCACTCCGTTGAACAGACCCCTGGTGGAAGTCTTGCAGTTTGCCGAGCAATGCAATTTGATCCACCCACCGGAGCCGATACCCGAGGGGGAGGACAAGAGAAAGTATTGTGCTTTCCACAGAGTCAAGGGACACAATACTTCGGAGTGCATGGCCTTGCGCATGCTCATTGAACAACTCATTCAGAAGGGAGAGTTGAGGCAATTTGTGATGAAGGAGGATAGAAATCAAAGAAAAACGGAAATGAATGTGATGAAAAGGAATCCCGAAAGGCACGACGAGGCATTCGTCCCACCCAGGTTAGCTGATGAGAAGGCGGTCGGAAAGAAACCAGTGATCCACGTCATCTACGGGGGCCCTGAAGGAGGCGACTCTTCACGACAAAGGAAGCAATGGGCGAGAAACTTATATGTTGGGACGATTCATTCGGAACCTCGAGAGAAGAGAAAGCGTACAGAACCAATACTTTTCACTGACGATGATCTACCATTCCATGGGGAAGCCCAAAATGATCCACTCGTCATCACGCTAGATGTCAACGGAACGGATGTCCAGCGGGTGCTGGTTGACACGGGGAGCTCGGTGAACATCTTATATTTTGATGTCTTTGCTCGATTGGGTCTGTCCACCGATCAGTTAACCCCCATTCGGACCCCGTTGTCGGGTTTCACCGGTGACTCCATAGAAGCAGAGGGAGTCATCAGCTTGAATGTGGAGTTGGGCAGCCAACCAAACATATTGAAGACTACCATGGACTTTGTGGTAGTGAAATTGAAGTGTGTTCACAACGCCATACTTGGGCGACCAGGTATCACTCGCGCAGCTGCTATTATATCCATGAACCACTTGTGCATGAAGTTTCATACACCCAATGGGGTTGGAGTGGTTCGAGGAGACCAACGTGCTGCTCGACAGTGCTACGTGCGAGCAGTCAAACAGTCGGACCGGGAGGAAGGCAGGATTCACACCATATCCCAGCAGGTAGATCGCGGAGAAGAGAGGGAAAAACCGCAACCTGCCTCAGAATTGGAAGAGATAATACTTGACTCCGACCGACCAGAAAGGGTGGTTAAAATCGGTCGGGGACTCCCTGCAGACCTACGTGAGGACATCATCGGAGTGTTGCAGGAGTACAAAGACGTTTTTGCTTGGGGACCGGAAGACATGCCCGGGGTTGATCGGTCTGTCATTTGCCACCGCTTATCAATTCAACCAGGTTCGAAACCAGTCAAGCAAAAGAAAAGGCACCTGTCAAGCGAAAGGAGAGAATTCGTGAAAAAGGAGACCGCCACCCTCTTGTCGGTAGGGCACATCCGAGAGGTCCTCTACCCGGAGTGGTTAGC
>NC_044927.1:24584146-24588163 GCF_003576645.1 Ipomoea triloba
ACGACCCGCAAGAGCATGTCGACATGTACTATGGCAACATGTTGATGTTGGGAGTAAGCGATGCAGTCATTTGTAGAGCTTTCTTCGCTACCTTAGTCGGTAAGGCGGCCGAATGGTTCAAGGGTTTGGAGCAGGGGTCGATCAGAAATTTTGGTCAGTTGGCCGATAAGTTTGTAAAGCGTTTCGCTGCAAGTAAATCGAGAAAGAAATCTTACACTTGCCTGAACAAGGTAAACCAAGCTGTGGGAGAACCGTTGTCTACTTTCCTATTCAGATGGGAACGTGAGGTTGATGAGGTTGAACCGATGGAGGACCGGGTGGCAATCCAAGCTTTCCTTGCATCACTTTGTTCCGGGACGCTCTACTACGACCTCATAGTTAATCCCCCCCGAACTTATGAGGATGCCATCACCAGAGCCAAGCATCATGCAGATGCCACCGAAGCTAACATGGCAAAGAGACGCGATGAGCAGCCGGTCAATCGGGACAGAGGCCACGATCAAAGGAAAAATAAACCACCGTTCAGACACGTCAAACAATACAATCGACCAGAAGATGTACCACGTTTCACTCCGTTGAACAGACCCCTGGTGGAAGTCTTGCAGTTTGCCGAGCAATGCAATTTGATCCACCCACCGGAGCCGATACCCGAGGGGGAGGACAAGAGAAAGTATTGTGCTTTCCACAGAGTCAAGGGACACAATACTTCGGAGTGCATGGCCTTGCGCATGCTCATTGAACAACTCATTCAGAAGGGAGAATTGAGGCAATTTGTGATGAAGGAGGATAGAAATCAAAGAAAAACGGAAAGGAATGTGATGAAAAGGAATCCCGAAAGGCACGACGAGGCATTCGTCCCACCCAGGTTAGCTGATGAGAAGGCGGTCGGAAAGAAACCAGTGATCCACGTCATCTACGGGGGCCCTGAAGGAGGCGACTCTTCACGACAAAGGAAGCAATGGGCGAGAAACGTATACGTTGGGACGATTCATTCGGAACCTCGAGAGAAGAGAAAGCGTACAGAACCAATACTTTTCACTGACGATGATCTACCACTCCATGGGGAAGCCCAAAATGATCCACTCGTCATCACACTAGATGTCAACGGAACGGNCTGTCAAGCGAAAGGAGAGAATTCGTGAAAAAGGAGACCGCCGCCCTCTTGTCGGTAGGGCACATCCGAGAGGTCCTCTACCCGGAGTGGTTAGCCAATGTAGTCCTCGCGCCTAAACCGCCAACATGGAGAATGTGTGTTGACTACACTGATTTGAACAAAGCTTGCCCGAAGGATCCATATCCCCTACCAAATCCTGACCAGATGGTTGATGAAACGGCTGGGTGTGAGCTGTTGAGTTTCATGGACGCCTTCAAGGGATACCATCAAATCTTCATGAGCAAGGAAGATGAAGAGAAGACTGCTTTCATCACTCCGGACGGAGTGTTTTGCTACGTGGTAATGGCGTTTGGTTTGCGGAACTCTGGAGCCACATACCAACGGATGGTGAACAAATTGTTTAAAGGTTTGCTCGGATCAACTATGGAAGCATATGTGGATGACATGCTTATCAAGAGTCGATTAAAAGAAACTCATCCTACCGATCTTGCCCGGGCGTTCAAGGTGATGGAAACTTTCAACTTGCGTCTGAACCCAAGTAAGTGTACCTTTGCTGTTCAGACGGGAAAATTCTTGGGGTTCATGATGACGGGGCGGGGGATTGAGCCAAATCCCGAGAAGGTCAGAGCGATAATGGAGATGCAACCCCCCCGATCGGTCAAGGATGTTCAGCGACTAACTGGTCGACTAGCAGCGCTTAGCCGTTTCCTATCCAAGTCAGCCGAAAAGTCTCTGCCGTTCTTTCAGATTCTGAAAAAATCAAATGGCTTTGAGTGGACACCGGCGTGTCAATCGGCTTTTGAAGGTCTGAAGGTATACTTGAGCTCCACACCAGTCCTCTCGAAGCCGGAGAAAGATGAGGTCTTATTCGTTTATTTGGCCGTGTCCGACCGAGCGGTCAGTTCCGTGCTTGTCCGCGAAGAAGCTAAGGGAATTCAGAAGCCGATTTACTACGTGAGCAAAGCTCTTCAAGGAGCAGAGCTGAGGTACACAAAATTTGAGAAGACCGCGTTGGCGCTCTGGGTGACGGCCAGAAGACTTGCAGCTTACTTCCAAGCTCACCCGATAGTAGTGTTAACCGATCAACCGTTGGGAACGATCCTCAGGAATCCAACATCATCAGGACGATTGATCAAATGGGCCATGATGCTCACCCAGTTCGCGATTGAGTATAAGCCCCGTCCTGCCATCAAGGGTCAAGCATTGGCTGACTTCATCGTCGAATGCACCGCACGTGATCCGGAACCTGACCGACCGACTGCCCTAGAAGAACCATGGTGGGAAGTTTCTACTGATGGGTCATCAAGTAAGAAGGGATGTGGGGGTGGAATTGTGCTCACATCACCCGAGGGCTTCAAGATTTATCAAGCCTTGATTTTCAAATTTCAACCTACCAACAACGAAGCAGAATACGAGGCACTCATAGGCGGGTTGCGACTGGCCAAGCAGATGAAGGCCGAACGGTTAAGGGCACGGTCAGACTCCCGGTTGATAATCGGACAGCTATCCAGCACGATCGATGCAAAGGAGGATCGAATGATACAGTACAAGGATATTGCGCTCGAATTATTGCAACAATTCAAAAAATACGAGTTGATCCAAGTATCAAGGATGGAGAACACGGACGCTGACATGCTCTCCAAGTTGACTCAGGAAGCTCCTGAATACGTGTCCAAGATTGCACGTATTGAAGAAATTGGAGCGCCAAGCATTGATGTCATAGAAGTCAGACCGGTTGAGATAGGCGAGCCAGATTGGATGTACGACTTGAAGAATTACATCGCCAACGGCACTCTACCGGACGACTCTTCCCGGGCAAAGAAAGTTAAGTTAAGGGCACCACGTTTTCAATTGGTTGATGATAGGCTCTACAAAAGATCATATGGCGGACCGCTGCTCCGGTGCTTAACTAGCGACGAGGCGAAAGTAGTGATGGAAGAAGTTCACGAAGGGATTTGTTCTGCCCATCAAGGACCAAGAACACTCGCGCAAAAGATCATTCTGATGGGTTACTATTGGCCTTCGATCAACCTGGATTGCGAGCAGTACGTTCGACGATGCGCTACTTGTCAAGAATTTCACAAGTTACCCGGTCGACCAGCCACCTACTATCAACCAGTCAGCGAAGTAATACCTTTTGCGAGATGGGGTGTAGATCTGATCGGAGCATTCCCGATGGCAGCCGGACGCAAAAAGTATGTGATAGTGGCGATCGACTACTTCACCAAGTGGGTGGAAGCAAAAGCGTTGGCAACCATCACTTCTCAACAGTGTCAAAAGTTTCTTTGGAAAAATGTGATTACTCGCTTCGGGGTACCTGTTCAATTGATCACAGACAACGGGACACAATTTGACAGCCGACCGTTTAAGAACTTCATGGCTCATTTGGGCATAAAGCATACCCGAGTGNTCAACCAGTCAGCGAAGTAATACCTTTTGCGAGATGGGGTGTAGATCTGATCGGAGCATTCCCGATGGCAGCCGGACGCAGAAAGTATGTGATAGTGGCGATCGACTACTTCACCAAGTGGGTGGAAGCAAAAGCGTTGGCAACCATCACTTCTCAACAGTGTCAAAAGTTCCTTTGGAAAAATGTGATTACTCGCTTCGGGGTACCTGTTCAATTGATCACAGACAACGGGACACAATTTGACAGCCGACCGTTTAAGAACTTCATGGCTCATTTGGGCATNGACTATCAAGGCATTCAAGCCAGGGAGACTTTGCTCGCAACACGGACTATCAAGGCATTCAAGCCAGGGAGACTTTGCTCGCAACAAGTTAGCCGCCTGGAGCACATTCTACTTCTCGAACCTGACGACTCTCGCAGATTCAAGAAGTGGGGGACTTGTGATGGGTAAATATGCACATGTACTAGTCGGTCCGTAAATCACCTGTCCGTC
>NC_044927.1:24588519-24694511 GCF_003576645.1 Ipomoea triloba
AGAATGTACTACTTGAAAAACTACAAGAAAGCATAGAGAAGCTTGGATATTATCTTATGTCAACGAATTTGCAAGATGGTTGATCGGTCGACCAACACCTTGAAAGTCAAGCAACATGCTCTCGACTAAGCACTTCGTGTAACCAGTCCGAAAAATTTGACCACTTGGACGCTATGCAATCTGGTCGATCATCCACTTGGAAGCCTAGCAACTTGCAACGATCGACAACCACTTCAATGTCAAAAGACTTGCGAACTGACAAAGTGATATGTTGACCGACCATCCACTTGAATGGCAAGCAACTTGCACAGGACTACCAACGATACCAAGCGACTTGCACCAGNTCCGTAGCGTAATCGTAGACCCCGTTTACATTTACGCTATCAAATACATAACATAAAACGTTTACATCAACGATCAATGAAATGGTAAACCATTCCTTACAATCAGACATAGGAACAACATTTCTAACTATGCAATAGAAAACTTGAATCGCAGACTGTTTTATAACTAGGAAACTATGTTCCATCAGGGAGCTTAAAGCTTCATATCAAAGATCTGGGTCTTCGTCATCATTCATTTTTGCTCGTTGCCCAGGATAAGATCCACACTTGCCGAAACCAAACTAAACGATTTATGCTAATGAAAATGAAAAACTCGTGAAAGTAACGAGAGGAAAAATGCTTGTGAAAGTAACGATACGAAAACACAATAATAAAGAAAATAAAAAAGTGGGTAAAGTCAAAGTAGAGTTGGGAGTTCAAGACTACCAACACAAACCCCAATACCTACCTACTATTATTTTATTCAAAGGGAGAGAAAACGAAATAAGAAGATCTATGGCGGTGGTCGGAGGCGGACGGAGCTGCGACGGTGGTCGGGGCGGAAGAAGAGCGATAGCAAACGTAGAAGGTGGCCAAAATCGCCGGCTCAAAGCTCCGTTAGAGTTCCGGCCGGAGGCCGGCGGTGGAAGTCGAAGTTGAGCAGCAAAGAAAGGCGTTTGGTTTTAGATAGAAAATGGGAGGCATCATTATTTATTTATTTATTTGAATTTAGATGATTCCAATTTCATCGGGTAATCTAATAATCTTTATGTTCATAATATCTATTTTTAGAGTCTTTATCGTCTTTATCGAAGTAAATCGCAAGTTACATAATCAGCTCATTAGGAGCTTATAGCTTATTTTAAGCTACTAATAAGTTATAAATTTTGTTTGGTAATGTTCCTAATAAGCTAGTAGCTTAAAATAAGAGTTTATTTTAGCGTTTCAAAATAAACTAGTAGCTTCCAAACTTTTTTTTCATCTTTAACTTTATTATTTTAAATAAACGACATCATTTACCATTCCTAATTAAAACAGTTTGGGCTAAACCTTTTTGACTTTTTCTCTTCAATATGTTTGGTTGTAATTTCAATTTGACATTTATGTTTGAACATTGATTTTGTATGAACTAATCTTATGAAATATAAACATTTTGTTTTGCTTTATATGTTTTCAAATATACGTTCTTACTTTATATTTTATTAAAATATATTAATTTCACTATTTTATATTTTAATATATAAACAAACCTATTTAAATTTAAAACTATTTAAATTGTATGAAGATGTTATTTTTAGTCTTTTTACATTTATAAGTTTATCAAAAAGTTAATTTTACCAAACACTTTACAGCTCTTCAGATTTCAGCTTCGAACTTATAACTTTTCAGTTTTCAGCTACTTTTCAGTTTTCAGCTAGGTTTGCCAAACATAACCTATGTAGTGTGATGACACATTTGGTGGTTTATATTTGAACAAGTCAATTATACTTAATTCCGGTCTTTTTCTTTTTTTTTTTAATAAAACAAGACTCGTCCTAGAGTCATTGTACCTTCCATCATCTAAGTTTTTTTTTACAGGCTTTTTTAGTTGTGAACCACTACGTTAAACTCTGGGAGGCATAACTTTGTTCTTTAATTAATGGTTGTTCAATTAATGAAAATCAGAGAAATTTAAAAAGAGATAAATAAAAAAGTAATAATAACATTTTTCTTTACAAAAGAAATTAGGCAAGTCATTCTTATTATTATTCTTTTTTTTTTTAACTTATTAATTGTTTNAGGATAACTCATCAGTACTACACTAATACACTTGTGATTTGCTCATTCGTCTCTCTTGCTCTCTCCTTATTACTGTTCGTCACCCGTAGAGCGATATAGCTTCGAACCGCTTAGTCGTTGACCGGTAGATCGACCGTCTGACCGGCCGAGCGACATTCTTCACTACACGTAACACACGTATCCGTAGCGTAATCGTAGACCCCGTTTACATTTACGCTATCAAATACATAACATAAAACGTTTACATCAACGATCAATGAAATGGTAAACCATTCCTTACAATCAGACATAGGAACAACATTTCTAACTATGCAATAGAAAACTTGAATCGCAGACTGTTTTATAACTAGGAAACTATGTTCCATCAGGGAGCTTAAAGCTTCATATCAAAGATCTGGGTCTTCGTCATCATTCATTTTTGCTCGTTGCCCAGGATAAGATCCACACTTGCCGAAACCAAACTAAACGATTTATGCTAATGAAAATGAAAAACTCGTGAAAGTAACGAGAGGAAAAATGCTTGTGAAAGTAACGATACGAAAACACAATAATAAAGAAAATAAAAAAGTGGGTAAAGTCAAAGTAGAGTTGGGAGTTCAAGACTACCAACACAAACCCCAATACCTACCTACTATTATTTTATTCAAAGGGAGAGAAAACGAAATAAGAAGATCTATGGCGGTGGTCGGAGGCGGACGGAGCTGCGACGGTGGTCGGGGCGGAAGAAGAGCGATAGCAAACGTAGAAGGTGGCCAAAATCGCCGGCTCAAAGCTCCGTTAGAGTTCCGGCCGGAGGCCGGCGGTGGAAGTCGAAGTTGAGCAGCAAAGAAAGGCGTTTGGTTTTAGATAGAAAATGGGAGGCATCATTATTTATTTATTTATTTGAATTTAGATGATTCCAATTTCATCGGGTAATCTAATAATCTTTATGTTCATAATATCTATTTTTAGAGTCTTTATCGTCTTTATCGAAGTAAATCGCAAGTTACATAATCAGCTCATTAGGAGCTTATAGCTTATTTTAAGCTACTAATAAGTTATAAATTTTGTTTGGTAATGTTCCTAATAAGCTAGTAGCTTAAAATAAGAGTTTATTTTAGCGTTTCAAAATAAACTAGTAGCTTCCAAACTTTTTTTTCATCTTTAACTTTATTATTTTAAATAAACGACATCATTTACCATTCCTAATTAAAACAGTTTGGGCTAAACCTTTTTGACTTTTTCTCTTCAATATGTTTGGTTGTAATTTCAATTTGACATTTATGTTTGAACATTGATTTTGTATGAACTAATCTTATGAAATATAAACATTTTGTTTTGCTTTATATGTTTTCAAATATACGTTCTTACTTTATATTTTATTAAAATATATTAATTTCACTATTTTATATTTTAATATATAAACAAACCTATTTAAATTTAAAACTATTTAAATTGTATGAAGATGTTATTTTTAGTCTTTTTACATTTATAAGTTTATCAAAAAGTTAATTTTACCAAACACTTTACAGCTCTTCAGATTTCAGCTTCGAACTTATAACTTTTCAGTTTTCAGCTACTTTTCAGTTTTCAGCTAGGTTTGCCAAACATAACCTATGTAGTGTGATGACACATTTGGTGGTTTATATTTGAACAAGTCAATTATACTTAATTCCGGTCTTTTTCTTTTTTTTTTTAATAAAACAAGACTCGTCCTAGAGTCATTGTACCTTCCATCATCTAAGTTTTTTTTTACAGGCTTTTTTAGTTGTGAACCACTACGTTAAACTCTGGGAGGCATAACTTTGTTCTTTAATTAATGGTTGTTCAATTAATGAAAATCAGAGAAATTTAAAAAGAGATAAATAAAAAAGTAATAATAACATTTTTCTTTACAAAAGAAATTAGGCAAGTCATTCTTATTATTATTCTTTTTTTTTTTAACTTATTAATTGTTTAATGACAAGATGTTATATTCACATAATAAAATTCGTGCATAAGTGGGTATGAAGGTGAAAGTGGAAAGGCTTTAGAGAAAGAATTTTATGAAGTCACGTCTCTCTCTCTGTCATGCACTCACAAAATATCATTAGTTACTAATTCAGGATTTCGGGCATATAGTTTGAAGAATTTATATTATATTACGGAGTAGTATATAAGTTTTTTTTTTTTAAATCATAATTGTAGAATTTATGTTATATTAAAATTAAATTTGATAATTTTAGTAATAATTATGGTATGATTAATATTATTAGAGTAAGAAATTTAAATACGATAAATTACTAAATATAATTATGGTTAAATTTAATTAAAATCTAAATGAAATCAAACTTTTTTTTTGAATGCTATTGACTCTGTTACAATGCAGTATATGTTCGTAACTACTTTCTCAATCCACTCATTTCCATATAGGAGTGCAACCGGGTGTCACTAGACCACAATTGGCAATGAAATTAAGCTTATTTCTTATATTATTTCAATATAATGTCTATACTCATTATTACCATTGAAGAACAAAAGAAAAAGATATTATGTATGCATGTGTATGATAATAATAATGATAAAAGATAACAAGTTATAACAGTAGTAATGTTTTTGTCCAAAAAATTGTATAGTATAACTCTTAAAGCATAATGTATACAAAAAATTAACAAAAAAAGAGATACATAAATAAATGCTTCTCATTCATTCATAGTGTGTAAACCAATGAACCAAACACATCATATAGGCAGGGCCGTTCCAATAAAATTTGGGGCCCTGTGCCATATCTTAAATTGGACCCTTTTTTCGAGTAATTTCTATATAAAAATAATAGTTGTTCAAAAAGTTGTATCAAAATATAAACATTGTATAAAAATATATATAAAATTTTATTTAAAAAGTGACATGCGTCGTGTATATTTAACAATTTTTCCTTAGAATCATCTTTTTGCTCATTTATTTGATTTTGTTTTGTAATGAATTTTTCAAAAGCTCATTTTTTAGATTGAGTTAGTTGCTCAATTCTTCTTTTCTTTTTACGCTTCTCAGACCCATATGTGTATTTTCTAAAAGACATAATTATAAAATCTTAAGAAAAAAAGAATTTATTTAGAATCTCTGAATAAATAATTAATTAAGAAACAAATTCTTAAAACAATAAACAAAAATTATGAAAAATACGTAATTTTTAATTACCTGTTAAGAGAATTGAAGAATTTGAGACTTGAGAGTTTGTGTGATCAAGAAGAATTGAAGAATCAGATCTACAAAATTACCGAATTGTGAATTCAAGAATTGAAAAACTGTCACATTTAACCTAGCTAACTGATATCAGATCATAACTGAATGAATTGTATTGAGTGATATGGTTCAAAGATACAGCTTACAGTAATATATATAATGCGAATATGCAGGGAGACTAGAATAAGGAAATCACAAGGAAGCCTATAATAGGGAATCAATATGACTCAAATACATAGAGTCCTAATGTTGGGTTTAATTTATATATATATATATATATATATAGTGTTTTTAAAAGCAATTGTCAATTGGGCTCAATTCTATCTTGTCACAAATTGGTCAAATCTTCATACACTTAGCCTAAATTTTTGTAAACTATATATACATATAATTTTTTTTTAAATATGGGGCCCCTGTGCATGCGGTTGCACATGTTAGACATGCTCAAATACGGCTTTGCATATAGGGACTACATTTGATCTCACCCTCATTAATAGAGAATTAACCCAAAAAATATAACAATAGGCATATTTAGTTGTAAATAAAGATGCCTAAAGTCGTACAAAAAACGCTCGAACCCACAGCTTTCGTCTTGACAGTTGATAGGGCGGTGCTCTAACCGATTAAACAACTTTACGCATTGTAATTAAATAATACAGATGCATAAAGTTCACATTTAAAAACTACCATAAATGTATGTAGTATATTATTACAAACGCGTATTTATATATATATATATATATATATATATATATATATATATTAGTTTAACTTTAAAATTTGATAACTATTTTTAAAAAAATAAATTACATAATGAATTTTTTTTAAAACAAATAATTGCTAAATTTAAACTATTTTAAAAATAGAAAATATTATTTTTAAAAATTATGATTCAAATCGAAGGTTCAAAGTTTCAAACCGAAACCGAAACCAAAAATTTCTTTAAAATTTTTAATTTTGATTTACCATTTTTCATAATTATGAATTATCGAACTATGATCACTTCTGAATATATGTAATATTATTCTATTATTTGTGTGTACTTGTAAGTATTTATTTGTGTGTACTAAATTACTAATATTATAACATGTATACATCACTTAATATTATACTAAACAAGACTTTCAAAACATCGTTTTCAATTCCATGATTGCAGTTTGCGGGCACGCAAGAGATACATAGATTTTTATCTTTTTACTCCATAGTGTATGTTATATATATTTCATGGGGTGGATTTCTTCCACCTTTTGGGTAAAATTTAAAAAGGTGGTAGAAACTTGTGGCTGCTGGGATTCGAGCCCAGGTCTTCACGGCCACAACGTGAAATTCTAACCACTAAACTACAGCCACTTGGTTGTTTATTTCTTTCAATAAATATATATTTAATTAATTTAGAAGCGCTTCTGTTTTTCTTCACCGATTACCAGCTTCAATCCTAGTCGAAGACTGCAACATCATAACCACTGCCCAGTGCCCACTGGCAGTCTGGCAATATCGTTCTTCCATCATGCGCTCCCTGGAAATGACTATCTTGTCCTCATTCCATACTCTTTTCATCTTCTTCCTCTTCTTTGCCCTAGTCAATTCTCGTAAGCTGAAGCTCCGTACAGAGCTCGATGAATCTCTAACCTATTTATGGCCGTTGCCGTCGGAATTCACCTCCGGCAACGATACTCTCACCGTCGATCCAAATCTCTCGCTCTCCGTCAGCGGCAACGGCGGTGGCTCCGTGATTGTCAAAGAAGCGTTTGAGCGATACAAGCATATTATTTTTAAGCATGGCTCCAAGGTGGCGGGTTCCGGTGATTATGATATTAAGCAACTTAGTGTTACTGTGCATTCCGACAACGAAGAGGTGAATGTTTAGCTGTGATTTTTAATTTTGTTTTTATTTTGGGGGAAATTAACTTGAGTGAAAACGGGAAATGTCAAATGTTGATATAGTTTGATTGGTGACTGTGCAGCTACAACTTGGTGTTGATGAGAGCTACACTTTGCTGGTGGCGAAAAGCAATGAGCGTTCGATTGTTCAGGGGATTTCCATTGAGGTTATTTTGAAGTTCGGCTTTTTTCTTGGTGTTGCTTTGACTTTTGAGTGATGTGATAGGCTTGATTCTTCAACTTGCCACTCCTCTTAAGCTGATTTCTGATGAAAGTTTAGCACCAATCTTTCTTTCCATTGCTGACTATGGGGCTTAACGTTTTAGATTCCTTTTCTGGTTATAATAGCCTGACAAATTGAAACTTGTATACTTTTAAGTTTTCAATATAAATGCATCTGACAATACAGGGCTACTTTTATGGCATATTACTAATTGTGATTTGTTTCCTTCATCATGCAGGCAAATTCTGTTTATGGTGCTGTTCGAGCATTAGAGGTATGAACTGTGATGATATAATATGCTAGGCTTTTTCAGGTATGATAAGATGTATAATAACCCCCTGATGGTGTCTTACTTTCCCTCTCCCAGACAATGAGCCAGTTGTGTGTTTTTGATTATGTGACTAAAGATGTGCAAGTACAGAATGCACCCTGGTTAATTAATGACAAGCCAAGATTTAAATATCGCGGGTTATTGCTTGGTAAGATAAACATTCTATTGACAGTAACCTCGTTAATGTCATTCCTTTTGGATAAGCTTGGACAATAGCAAATGGTTATGAATCTGCAGAGCATCCCATGCATTGCCTTCCACTGATGAGTTTTTCTCATTTGGCAGATACCTCGAGACACTATTTGCCTATTGAAATTATCAAGCAAGTTATTGAATCCATGTCATATGCTAAACTTGTAAGATACGTTAACTACTGCATTTACTGGTTCTTTGAATTTATGTTGTATTTCTGACATTGTTCATTCAATTCAGTAGAATGTTCTTCATTGGCACATCATAGATGAAGAGTCATTTCCTATAGAAGTGCCTACATATCCAAATTTATGGAAAGGGGCTTATACAAAGATGGAGCGCTATACTGTTGAAGATGCGTACGACATTGTCAAGTGAGATCGTGTTTGTTTTTTATATTCTTTGTTCCATTCATTTGCGAATTTTCTTTAGTATGGAGTAATGATTTTCCTCTAGGATTATTTAAATCCTTTTCAGACTTGTTAAATAGAATGAAATTGATTGATTCCTCCTGGATATTTTTTGTGGCACTAATACTGTATTTTGCATTTCCCATTTCTATCTGTGGACAAAATTGAAGCTTTGCAAAAATGAGAGGTAATGGGCATCCCAAAATGTTTGTTCAAACGTTCAAGATGTCACTTCTTTGTCAATGCTGTCTCACTCAATGAACTTATTACAGGCATCAATATTATGGCAGAGGTAGATGTTCCTGGTCACGCAGAATCATGGTGAGTATTTGAGAGTATAGTGATTCTCTTAGTACCTCTCCAATTTCCTTCTCCATAACTCCTTTCTGGAGATTTGGATATTTGTGGAAGAATTGGAATTAGAAAACCAATTTCCATCTGAATCTTTTAAAAGGGCTGTGAGATGTGACTTTCTTAAATGCTTTATCTAATGTCCAACTCTTACATGTAAACCTAAGTTTATGATATGCATGCATTTTTAAATTGATATATATCCATGCAGATGAAGTTATGAACTTGCAAAATCGAGCTCTTGTTTGATTGTCTTATTAGAGTTGTCTTGTGACAAAAAGGGATGTTGCTTTGATAATCTGAAACCGAGTACTTGGTGTTATTTACCATTATTCATGTCTTTCTTCATCACACAATCAACTCTATATTTTTATATTTGTACTTTATTCCAGGGGTAAAGGATATCCTGATCTTTGGCCTTCACCTAATTGTACAGAGCCACTGGATGTTTCAAAAAACTTTACTTTTGATGTGATATCAGGAATCCTTTCAGGTTATGTTCATTGGTCCCTTTAAAAGTTTTACATCTGGATCTTCTATTGTGTTTATGTTGTTTCTTCCTTTTTATGTTACACTTTTGGCTTGTCTTTGCATTAATATTTTGGGAAATAGTTCTTCATGGTTTCCTAGTTGAGGTTTGAACATGCAACAGGGAAAAGGTTAAATCCTTTCAGATATTTATGAAGCTTGAGGAATTATAATACCCAGACATTTATTGGCTCAATGGTTAATTCCTTTCATATAAGTCCAGATCATCTAAGGAGAAAGTTTCCACATTAAGTGAACTAGTGAAGGTTATTAATGCATTTATGACATCCTATCTATGGAGAACTTGTAATTGCCAATGCATTACTTCCATAATCAAGTCATAAAACCTTTAAATGAGTTCTTTGCCATTACTTTTAGTTATTGATATGCACGTACATGCAGCAAACTCATTTTGCTAAAGACCACACCTCCCTTGCGTTATTTAGCTGATTAGTACGTCATAACTTAACCACCTATAAATTATTCTCCAATTTGTGTCAGTTTCCTCTTATCACTCCTTTTGTGATCTCACTATGGTAAGAATTTTGTGTCAAATTACCCCCCTACCCTACCCTCCTTCATTCTGAATTATTTTTTCTTGCTTGCTTTTACTTAATACTTATAAATTGAGTACACTATGCAGTATCTTTTTGTGGTGATGAAATTTTGTCCTTAATAGAACACCCTTTTGTTAATAATAAAATAGTAAGCAACCTCTCTTTCCAGAATTCCATGTTTGTGATTTATTTGATGAGTCCAGGATATGGCACAGTCTGCTTAACAATAGCTAATAGAAGCATTAAAACATAATGCTCATAAATATCCTTCTTTCTTCGCTCCATCATGACAATGGCTTGTTATTTCTACTCTTGCAGACATGAGGAAGATCTTTCCATTTGAGCTCTTTCACTTAGGTGGTGATGAGGTCAATACAGGTTAGGCTAAACGAACTGTTTGTTTTGATGACTCTTGGCATTTTTCTTCTGTCCTTCGTGTTCTTCCCTCACTCTCTCTCATGCGCACACATAGAGGATGTACATGACCATACACTAAATTTAAAAAGAGCATTGCCAATAATTGGATAACTGCATTCGTGTATCATGTTTAGACAGTAAGATTGTGCTGCTTTCATCATGATGATTGTACAGTAAAAAAGAAATAGTGAGGGAAAAGGAATGAAGGTGATTGTAAACATGTATCACTTTTTGCAGATTGTTGGACCTCTACTCCGCATGTGGAGCAATGGTATGTTTCTCTCATGCCTGCCATGAATTTCTATACAACTGCTGTGCATGTTTTACATTAGTAGGAACAGGATGTTGAAAATAGATTCTACCATATTATACTTGGAACTAATCTTCACTAATCCAATATCTGTGGAGGACATAATATGTCGAACATTATGAAGTGTATATATGTCCATGATAAGTTCTGACTTCTGATAATATATATCAATATATGGTTTCTTATTTGGTACTTTATTACTTATTACTTTGCCTAGAAAGTTAGTCCCTTGGGCACTTGTTACTGGAAGTATTTCAATGCTAAACTTCAATGCAGTTGATCTGCCTATCTATTCAATGCTGGAATCAGACCTGCTATTAATGTGAGCAGGATGTGGTGCCAAAGTTTTTTAACACTTTATTTTAATCAATGTTCAGAACCATTTAAGTATCTTCACGAAATGCCATACTTACTTTTTAGTTTTTGCCCTTTTTCTATTTTCTAGTTTTTGAACCCAGCAAAGATAGCATATGTGTGATCTCATTCCTGGAGTCCGAGATCTGATGTTTCCCACTTTCCCTATTATGCAGTTCTAGTAATAACTATACATTCTACTTGCAGGCTTGAAGATCATAATATGACTGCTAAGGATGCATATCAATATTTTGTGCTCAGAGGTCAAGAAATAGCAATATCACAAAATTGGACACCAGTTAACTGGTATGTCCTCCATTTAAAATATTAAAAAAAGAAGAAAAGGACAGTTTTGATACTTGAAAAGTTGCAATCCCATCTGTTAATTGCAAGCATGCTTTCTCTAATATAAAATACTCAATAATAATTTTTTGGCTTTCTCTGAGAACATGTATTCTAAATTATTTTTTGAAATTTATTGTATCAACTTTGTTGTCATTTCATGCAGGGAGGAAACCTTTAACACTTTTGCATCCAAACTCAACCCACGGACAGTGGTGCATAATTGGTGAGTACAGACTGGATTTATGTACCATGTCAAACACCATTGTGGTTTTCCTGGTCCGCCACAGTCAGGTTTGTGAACATAATTCATGATTGGTGTAGGTTGGGCCCTGGTGTCTGTCCAAAGGTTGTTGCAAAAAACTTCAGATGCATTTATAGCAACCAAGGTGTCTGGTATCTTGACCATTTAGATGTTCCCTGGGACGAGGTTTATTATGCAGATCCATTGGAAGATATAGATGACCCTCAACAGCAAGAACTCGTGCTTGGAGGTGAAGTATGCATGTGGGGTGAAACTGCTGATGCTTCAAATGTTCAACAAACCATATGGCCCCGAGCTGCAGCTGCAGCAGGTTAGGATTTGGCAATACTATATCCAACCAATGATTTGCCTAAGAGAATCATCTATATTACAGTAAAAACTTCATTTAGATATGCATTATTGCAAGCGTTTCATGAGATTGAGAGTTTGTAATCATTAACATTTCCAATGTAGAGCGCTTGTGGAGCGGCCCGGAGGCCACATCTTCAAAAAATACATCATCAGTTGTGTTGCAGAGACTGGAATATTTCCGATGCCTCTTGACAAGACGCGGGGTTCAAGCTGCTCCCGTTACAAACTTTTATGCCAGGAGTCCTCCAACAGGTCCGGGGTCATGTTATGAGCAGTAGCTTGGCCCCAAGCTTTGATCTTGCCAACCCTGATATTTCTGTAAAGATTTATGTGTGCAGTGTGCTAGTGTCTTAAACTCCATTTGATCTGTACTGGACTTTTGCTATTGTTTGGGGAGTGTAATAAGGACAGTGACCATTCCAAAAATTTTAACAGTTCCATGCTTCTTCATTCTAAAGCATCATGTCACTTTAGAATGGTGTGGTGATTGTGTTATCTTTCGTATATTTTCAATTTGTGCATTAGAATTGGCTACATTTTACTTGTCCTTTTCCGCATAAATGATTGTTAAATGATTGTTACCTGATTGGGTTAGAAGGTATGACTAATTGATAATATTAGTTGATTATATAAAAAAAAAAATGTTTGGTAAATTAACTGTTAGCTGATGACCCTGTTTGGTAAATGGCTGTTAGCTGATTGGGTTAGAAGGTATGATTAGTTGATAACATTAGTTGATTGTAGAAAGTTGTTTGATAGATTAGGAGTATCGTTTTGAATTTTAGTATTTTGAAGTTACAAAAAGCTTATTAACCAAACAAGTTATAGTAGTCAAATAAGTCAAAATTGACTAATAGGCTGATTATTTACCAAACAGGGCCGATAGCAGTTTGATATAATTTATTTTCTCAAAAAGCTAATTGAAAAAATTGCTTTAAACAGTTTTTTGAATTTTAATATTTTGGTTACAAAAAGTTAATTAACCAAATACTTATATAAATTTTTAGCCAAGTTAAATAGTTAAAAATGGTTAAATATAGATTTTTAACCAAAGTCAAATAGTTAAAAATGGTCAAATAAATCAAAATTAGTAGATAAGTTAACTATTTTACCACATTCTACGCCTTTTGGGAAGAAATAGTTAATTAAACAATTCAAACACGTACAACTGCCATCGAGTATACTCCCATTAATGCGAATGAATGTTGGGAAGCCAACAGTCATGTACTTGCATGCAAAACTCTCGTCGATTTCGTTATATATAGATATATGGATCGGAAACATCAAATTAAAGACAACTCTGAGCAGTGTAGTGGGTCTATATTATATAATATATCTATCTGTACCTCTCTTCATTCCGATCCCTTTGAACAATGGCGGCCGCTTCATCAACCGTGATGAGTTTGAAGCTCCTCGTCGACAAAAAGGCACGAAAAGTTGTTTTCGCCGAATTCGACAAGCCCTTCGTCGATTTCTTGTTCCACCTCATGTGCTTGCCGCTCGGGACCGTTATCAAACTCGTGAACCACAACTCCATGGTCGGCTCCCTCGGAAATCTCTACGGCAGCATTAAAACCATTAGCGACAAATACCTCCAACCTAACATAAACAAAGACGGCCTTTTAAACCCAAAAGTTCCCATCCACTCATCCAATGTGCCACTCCTCGTGGCCCCCGACGGCGCTTCCGAGACCAAGAAGCATTATATTTGTTCTGGCTGCAATGACGGGTTTAGTGGCGGCCGGAGATCCATCTCCGACGACCCGAAGTCTATTTGTCCTAACTGTAAGTGCAGAATTAGTACGGAGACGTTTTATGTTGCCCCTCCGGTGAAGGCATATGGTAATAAGGAAGAAAGTGGTGGGGGAGTTTGTGAAGGGTGTTGTGACGTACATGGTGATGGACGACTTGAAGGTGATGCCGCACTCCTCCATTTCTACCGTCACTCTTCTCAACAAGCTCAATATCAAGGACTTCGGGTCGCTTGCGGTCAAAAATGTCCATTTTGGAGTTGATGAGGTATTATATTGTTTTCATGCACTTTCATGCATTCATCATTCCCAAATATATATATATATATATATACCTTAGTTCAGGTGCGGTTGCACCTTAACGTGGGATTAGTGTGATTGCACCAATAGTTATGCACATATTTACATATAGTATTAGTAAAAGCACAACAAAAATACACCCAAAAAAGCACCACACACTGTTCAGAAATGCACAATTAGGTAGGTGCGATGCATTTTTTGGGTGGGTTTTGGGTTTTTTTTTGTGGTGTATTTATGCATTTCATTGTTGTGCATTTTCATAACATTATTGGTACATTTTTTTTAAGCGGCCGCATGCATTTGAACAAAATCTATATATATACTAATCAAAGAATTAATTGAATGATGAAATTAATTAACAGGGATTGAAGTTGTTGAAGGCTGCACTACACACGGACTCTGTTCTCACCACTGTTTTCCTCCGGAAGTAGCTAGGATCATCTGCAGGGAAATGCGTTGTGTTTTTACGATTAATCGTATGAATGTATAATGTTTTTGTATCCTATCTATGTTCTTTTGCTTCTACAATGAAAGGTGTATTACGGCCTGTCTGTTCCCTTTAATTTGTTCATGAAAATTTACATGCAACCAAGTAAAAATAAAAGTTAGTGGTTAGTTTTATATAATTTGTGGGTGTGTGGCAGCATATATATAGGTTTGTTAGAAGGCAATGTTAGTGGGTGTGGGTGTTGCATAAGTGGGTGAGGCATTTCAGCATTCTTGTTTTCATCTTTAATTTCCCTATAAATAGCTGCGCTACTTTATATCATTAAGGAAAATAAGGCAAAAACTTGTGTGAGACCGTCTCACCGTGAGACGGGTCGGATCGGGTCAAGATGGAAATGTAATACTTATACACGCAAATGTCATACTTATATGCTCAAATGTAATACTAATCGAGAATAAAATTTTTGCTAAGGGTAAATGTAATACTTTTAAGGGAAAATACAATACTTTTACATTTCGATTAAAAAGTGTTACATTTTCGGCTCCCTCGGAAACCTGTACGGCAGCATTCAAAACATTAGCGACACGTATCTCCAACCCAACGTGGATAAGGACGTCCTTCTCAACCCTAAAGTTGCGGTTCCCTCTTCCGCCGTGCCGCTCCTAATGGCCCCCGGCCTCGCTTCTGAGACCAAGAAGTTTTACGTTTGTTCTGGCTGCAACGGTAACCGCCAGAGATACATTTCGGAATATCCGGAATGTGTTTGTCCTACTTGTAAGTCCAGAATAAGTACGGAGGCGAATTATGTTGCTCCGGTAAAAGCGGATGCTGCTATGGATGAAAATGGGGGGTTTGTGAAGGGTGTTGTGACGTACTTGGTGATGGACGACTTGAATGTCATGCCGCATTCCTCCATTGCTACCATTACTGTTCTGAACAAGAACATTATTAAGGATTTCGGGTCGCTTGAGGTGAAGGATGTGCATTTGGGATTTGATGAGGTATTATATTGTTTTTTATTTAGCATTATACATTAGGGATCAAGAGAGGGACAACCGGAACATACAGATCATTGTACTACTGAGACACATCCTATGATTTACCTTCTCTCACAAGCTCTGATCTCTAGGGCAAGAGTTTTCAGTTGCCCTTTGGTTTGGATCGTAGTTCAAACGTTTATATGTATATGTATGTGTATATATGCACACTATACAATTCTAATCGAAGGATTGTTTGAATAATGAAACAGGGATTGAAGGTGTTGAAGGCTGCTCTACACACTGATTCTGTTTTCCTCCCCAAGTAGGCTAATCTCACTTCAACATCTGCGGGGAATGCGTTGTGTTTTTTCAATTAATAGTGTGAATATTTTTGAATCCTATCTATGTCGTTCTCATGTTCGTACAACGGTGTTTTCACTATCCTGAATCTTATCTATATTGTATTTCCACTTTCCGCATTTGAATCGTCCACGATGTTTCTGTCTTTTACCAGTTTTCATGAATTATTATTATTATTAAAATTTAGGGGATGTATTCAAACAAGACTTTTAAAGTGGTGAATTTTAATTGACTTTCGTAGAATCTTTTAAATTTTCGTCAACTTTGTAAGAGTCTGTAAAAATATAATATTGAATTAACATGTCACAATATGAATTATTGTATTTCCAAAACAATTCTTGGGTAAAATGTTAAGACCAATTCTATAATATATTTATAATAAAATAGATTGAAAATTTGTTAAATATGGTCACCTAAATAGCACCATTTATAACTTCTGTTAAATTTACTAAGACAACAATAATATCTTTACCGTAGTCCGTAGATCCACATTACTTTATTTCCCAAAGTATGGTGTGATAGACAATATAGGTTAAAATAATTATTATAAAAAAATCAATATCTTTTACATCTAGCATCATCTAAATTTCATTGAAAATATGTTATATATCATTTGTGACAAAAATAATAACAATATACTAATAATAATAACAACAAAACAATAAAATTAATAACAACAATAATACAAAAAAAGACTATCGTACCATCATTATCTTTTACTTCAAGCATATAACCTAATTTTATTTTTGTAAATATGTTACAATTAATAGAATTATAAAGCCACCTGATACGATACTAGTATAAATAATAATAACAAAACAAATAAAAATAACAACAACAACAATAATAATAATAATAATAAATTTTCATTAAAACCGGTAAAACGCAAAAACATCGTCCATTCAAAATGCTGAAATGCAGAAATTAAAGTAGAAATAGTACAACATAGATAAGATTCAGAACAGTTAAAACACCGTTACACAAACATGAAAACGACATAGATAGAATTCAAAAATATTCATACTACAAATTGAAAAAACACAACGCATTCCGTGCAGATGTTGATTAGACAAGCTACTTTGGGAGGAAAACAGTGGTGAGAACAGAATCAGTGTGTAGAGCAGCCTTCAACACCTTCAATCCCTGTTTCATTATATTCAAATCAGTCTTGGATTAGAATTGTATAGGGCATATATATACAAACATATACACATAAACATTAGAAGTCCAAACTTAATGGCCACTTAAATAAATGATCTGTATACTCCGGTTGTCCCCATCAGGATCCCTAATGTATAACGATAAATAAATGCATGAAAAATAATACCTCATCAAATCCCAAATTCACATCCTTCACCTCAAGCGACCCGAAATCCTTAATATTGTTCTTGTTCAATGGTGGAAATGGAGGAGTGTGGCATGACCTTCAAGTCGTCCATCACTAAGTACGTCACAACACCCTTCACAAAACCCCCATTCTCATCCTTAGCAGCATCTCTCCGTACATATTTTGTAGTTACAAGTAGGACAAACACAATCCGGATATTCGGAGATGTATCTCTGGCGGTTAGCATAAGCGTTGCAGCCAGAACAAACGTAAAACTTCTTGGTCTCAGAGGCGAGGCCGGGGGCCATTAGGAGCGGCACAGTGGGAGAGCGAACCGCAACTTTAGGGTTGAGAAGGGCGTCCTTATCCACGTTGGGTTGGAGGTATGCGTCGCTAATGTTTTGAATGCTGCCGTACAGGCTTCCGAGGGATCCGGCCATGGAGTTATGGTTCACGAGTTTGATAACTGTCCCGAGCGGCAACGACATGAGGTGGAACAAGAAATCAACGAAGGCCTTGTCGGCCTCGGCGAAGACAACTTTTCGTGTCTTCTTGTCTATGAGGAGCTTCAAACTCACGGTGGATGAAGTGGCCGCCATTGTTCAAAGAGAATGAAGATCAGAGAAGTACGTACAGTATTATATTGCAATATAGATCGATGATCAGATTTAGTTTTCGTCGAGTTACTCTGGCTAAGTCTGTCTGACTACATCTATATATATATAGAGAGAGTTCTGCATGTAAAGTAAATGGCTGTTGGCTTCCCAACATTCGCATTAAGGCCGGGGATCGGAGTATACTCGATGGCAGCAGTATTTAATGAATTTAAATGGATTCGTGCATGAATGAATGATGATGTCTGCATGTCTCCCAACTATTACAATTTACTAAATGAATTTAATGGACGGCAACAAAAATCTCATATTTGTTTCGAGAACACAAATATACACTTCTATATGTTCCCTATCATAATTTGTTCGTGAATAAGCTTGATTTTTTATTTTTTTTTTTGATAACCCGTGAATAAGCTTGATAGGAATATCGATCTACTCGTATATATTAAAAAAAAAAAATCAGCCTTTTTTTTTTTGAAAATAAACGTAGTTATTCCATTAATTCATAACATAAAACGTTTACATTAACGATCAATGAAATGGTAAACCATTCCTTACAGTCAACATAAAAACAACTTTTCTAACTATGATATAGAAAACTTGAATCGCAGACTGTTTCATAACTAGGAAGCTATGTTCCTTCAAGGAGGTTAAAGCTTCATCAAAGATCTGGGTCTTTATCATCATTCTTTTTTGCTCGCCCAGGATAAGATCAACACTTGCCGAAACCAAACTAAACGATTTATGCTAATAATAATGAAAAGCTCGTGAAAGTAACGAGAGAAAAAACCCGTGAAAGTAACGAGAGGAAAACACAATAATAGAGAAAATAAAAAAGTGGTAAAGCCAAAGTAGGGTTGGGAGTTCAAGACTACCAACACAAACCCCAATACCTACCTACTATTATTTTATTCAAAGGGAAAGAAAACGGAAGAAGAAGATTTGTGGCGGTGGTCGGGGGCGGACGGAGCTGCGACAGTGGTCGGGGCGGAAGAAGAGCGAGAGTAAACGTAGAACGTGACCAAAACCGCCCACTCAAAGCTCCATTAGAGCTCCGGCCGGAGGCCGGCCGTGGAAGCCGAAGTTGAGCAGCAGAGAAAAGCTTTTTGTTTTAGAGAGAAAAGAGAGGCAGCATTATATTATTTATTATAATAATAAATAATATGTACTGTGTGGTATGTTCCTCAAAGAACATTATATTTTTCGACCAGATTCGACCTCATATGGGTCTAACCCAACCCGAGTTTAGGACAAATGTCCTCCCGATTAGGGTCGTTTATCAATTTGTAGCGTGACCTAGCTCGATCCTGGTGCTCGGACAGTCGGACTGGATTTATCCAACCGAACATCATTACGCTAGAGGACAAAATTCCTTTGCCTATCGATTTGCCCAATCCCACCATAAATGAGCTTGTCATAATTAACACCCACATGTACCTATTGGAAGAGCCACCGAATGCATGTGGGGCACGTGAAGAACCTGCCGAGCGTCCTACATGTGCTCCCTCATAACTGCTATAAATAGGGCCTTAAATGCCCGTTGAAGTGAACTTTTGAAACTTTCACCTTATCCATACCAACTTAGGAACTTCTGACCGACAATCACTCATTCCTAAGCCCACATATTACAATTGATATGTATTGTAGACCTGTTTGTGTAACTTGGTGTATTACCACATCAAGTCTATTATATTATTAGGTAACACTTGTGTGAAACTGTCTCACGAGTTTCAATCCATTGGGTGAGTCTGATATTTGATTGATGGGTCACATAATTAATCAAAGATCGAATCCCTACGGTCTCACACACGTTTTTGTCATTGTTCATTTGTAAAAAGATAAGATGAAATAGTTACTTCTTTCCTTTCATACACATCAACAATGGTACTAATAACCATTATGCCACAAGTCAGATCTACCCCGGGTTACTATAACTCAAGTTTGAAAAGGAAGTGATACTCCTTAATGGAGTCTGCTAATGAGCACAAAGATCAGACTAAACAGAGGAAAATAAAAAAATAAAAGAATCCATCAAAGTCTGCTAATTAAAAAAAAATTATATGCAATATCATAAATTATAATTCACCTTGCACGAAATTTGTCAAACTTTCTTAACTCTTTATTGAACAAAAGCTGAGTAGCATCATAAGAGGAGCATATCTTCACCTCACCAGGTAGAGAGGATGGTGGATCTTTGGAATATAATATATATACTTGTACTTTTTTTTTTTTTTTTTAATAAGGATCAAATAGGTCAACGAACTAAAAACAAAATGCAATTGAATCCCTAAACAACTGGTGTGGACCTGAGTCCAGTCCACAGTCCACTACGCAATTTATATACTTAATGCTCACAATTGAAGTCAACTACACAATTTACATATATACTGAATGTTCACAATTCAAGTTCACTACACAATTTACATATTGAATGTTTACAATTTATATACTCAATGTTCACAATTTAAATTGTGAACACTCAATATGTAATTTGTGACGGGTCCACCTTGCAAAGTAAATTCGGACCTATGGTATAACTATTGCAAAATTGTTTGGTCAATCTTATTGAGCATTTGAGCTTGTAGTGTTCGGGATTCCAATTCTTTAACCGATATGCACCCTCCCATGGGATACCATGCATTATTCCAGCCATCAGAATTACTTTGTCAAGTGGGTTAATGCAATTATTAGTTATGATGATTTTTCAAATTTTAACTTATTGTCCAAATAAGATAATGTAATAAGTCATATTAGCCTAAGGACCAGTTAAAGGGTTGTTATGCCATAGACCCAGGTCCACCTTGCAAGGTGGACCTGGGTCTATATTCACACATACACTATATTCTACATTCACACATACACTATACTCTACATTTACAATTTGTAAACTCTACATTCACACAATACAAGATTATATGTTTAGTAACTATATTACCACTGTTATGTATTCACACATTCAAAACTCTATATTCACAGGTCCTATACTCTACATTTACAACTTGAGAACTCCACATTCACACATTACAGGGCTACAAGTTGCTAGAACTTCTTAACTCTATTACAGATTCATACATGCATAACTCTACATTCACGATTTCTATACTCCATATTCACAATTTGAAACATCCATATTCACACATTTCTGGGCAACTCTACATTCACACAATCATAAATCTACATTCACGATTTCTATACTCTACATTCACACTTTGAAACCTCTACATTCAAACATTTTTGGACAACTCTATATTCAACAATATGTTTACTAATTAAAATAAAAAAAGAAAAAAAAAAGACAAAAACGACGTAGTTTTGGACCCAAGTCTACCTTGCAAGGTAGACCTGGGTCCACAACATAATTTGCACCAGTTAAACTACCCCAAAATTGATTTATCAACTATGCTATTAAACATGACCTATATTTTTTTTATGAAAACAATATTATGAAATATATTAAACTGAATAATAAAATAAAAGTATGAAATTCATTTAATGCGAGCGACTGATTCTGTTATCTGACGTTGGAAGCCAACAGTCTTTATATATATATATATATATATATATAGAGAGAGAGAGAGAGAGAGCAAATTAAAGCAAAGCAAAGCAATTGAATTGTATGTACAATGGCAGCCGCTGCCAAAAAAATAAAAATTGAAGCCGCGGCCTCAACCGTGAGTTTGAAGCTTCTGATCGACTCAAAGGCCAGAAGAGTATTGTTCGCCGAAGCCGACAAATCCTTCGTGGATTTCTTGTTCCACCTCCTGTCGTTTCCGCTCGGCTCCGTCATCAAGCTTGTAAGCGAGAACTCCATGGTCGGATCCCTCGGAAATCTCTACAGCAGCATCCAAAATCTCAGCGACACGTACCTCCAGCCCGATGCAAACAGAGACGTCCTTCTTAACCCAAAAGCGCCGCCTATTCTCTCTTCCGATGTTCCCCTCCTTCCCGCCGGTGATGACGTTTCCCCTCCTTCGGATACCGGGGCGGTTTACGCGTGTACTCAGGGCTGCGAATACTACTCTGATGACTCGGAATCCATTTGTCCCAAGTGTGTTAAGGCCAGCATAAAGTGCCTGATGAAGTATGTTGCTCCGGTAAAGACGGCGACGACGGGGGGATCTACTCGGGATGGGAGTGGAAGTTGTAGTGGGTTTGTGAAGGGTGTTGTGACGTATATGGTGATGGATGATTTGAAGGTGATGCCGCACTCCACCATTTCTACCATTAATGTTCTGAATCAGTACGATATTAAGGACTTCGGATCCCTCGAGGTCAAGGTTGTTCCTTTGGGTGTTGATGAGGTATTGATCATAGATGATGATGACGATGCTTTCTTTTCTTGTTTTTGTTTTTTTCCGTGACAAGGGAAATTTACAGAGATGAATAAATCGGTGACTCTAGTTGGTAAAGTATACAGATCATACTAGGATTTAAATTTCTGACCTTATGATTACAAACTTATATGTGAAGCCTTATGACTTCAATTAGCAAATGGTTGAAACTAAAAAGTCTATGATTTGAATTCGTGATTTTATGATTACAAGTTTTTGACCATCTTATTTGAGATTATTCCAATTTTTGGTGCATGGCTAAATTAATAGGGGGCGAGATGCAGTAATTTGTATGCTTAATTAACATTTTACTCTGATAATACAGACAATTAAGTAAATAATTTTGATCTTTAATTAGTTTGTGTTGTTTTTATTGTTATTGGTTGACAGGGATTGAAGGTGTTGAAGGCATCTCTGCAGACTAAATCCGTTCTCACAACTGTCTTCCTCCCCTAATTGCCAACCCGATCGACTGCAACTTCCATATATGTTCTGGCTTGTACCATGCATGAATGGTGCATGTTATGTTATCCTGATATTATTAAATTATGCTAGTTGTTTTGTTTGTACTTCGGGTCCTATTTTGGTTCTTATTTATTTAACGCTGAGTTTTGTTTTTTTTTTTTGGTATTCGAATTTCAGTTAATTAAAAGATAAAACTTTATCAGATCCTACTTGCAAGGCTATGAGTTGTTTGATTGTATAAAATTTAGTTCTTATATAAGTTGAACACTTTGGGTTGACTCTATATTTTACGGGATAGGTTTAAACATTTTAAATAATTGCAACGATTTAGTAAAAGTTTCAGTTAATTAAAAGATAAAACTTTATCAGATCCTACTTGCAAGGCTATGAGTTGTTTGATTGTATAAAATTTAGTTCTTATATAAGTTGAACACTTTGGGTTGACTCTATATTTTACGGGATAGGTTTAAACATTTTAAATAATTGCAACGATTTAGTAATGCTTTTGCTAGTTCAAAGCGATCAAATCTCATTTTTCTCATTAAAACTTTTGAGTTTGGAAGTAATTTCTACCCCATATATTATCTTTCTTAAGAATGTGAAGGAACCCAACAATTTCATTTATATAATGGAAAACTTACACGTATACAAAATTTGGATTGGCAAACTTTTTTCTTTTCTTTCAAAATTTTTGCTCTGTTTTTTTTTTGTTTTTTATAAATTTTAAATTGTTATTTAATTTAATTTAGTTTAAATAATATTCGTTCCATTCCAATAATTTTTTTTTTAAATTTTAATTTTAACATCTCATTTTTTGTGTAATTAATACATTTGACCATCGTGGTGTAAATAGTTATATTTATATTGTTATTATTATTTACATCACCTATATAGTTATTGAAATTTGTAATTTTTTTGAATTCCAAAGATTATATGCACCAAATTGGTAGAAATAATTTTGCAAAACTTGTTGGAAAATTGTCAAACAATCTTGAAGAGTGTGTAGATTGTAGAAGAAGTTTGAAGATTGTCAAACAAAATAAATGAATATATTAAATATATGAAAGAGTAGTCTTTCAGATGTGATGTGAAAGTAATTCACCAAAATCGATGCACATTAATAGTAACATTGAAGATCCTTCTGAAAGATTTCATTTTGTTTCGTAATTAATGTAGCCAGCCATCCCATTCCAAAACGGTGGCGTATTAAGTAGGCGGGAATTGGAAGCCAACGTTGGAAGCCAGGCCAACAGTCTTGAATTGTACGTACATTTTTTCTAATACTATTGACTCTGTTACAATTATAGTATCTGAACTACAACGATTTACCATTATAGTATCTGAACTACAACGATCTAACGCCCCACTGGAGAGCATATTAAATCAAAAAGAAACCATCAGTCAATCCGTATCGTCTCTCCCCCCCCCTGAAACAATGGCGACATCCGTCTCAACCGTGAGTTTGAAGCTCCTAATAGAAAAGAAGACACAAAAAGTAATTTTCGCCGAAGCCGAGAAGCCGTTCGTGGATTTCTTGTTCCACCTCATGTCGTTGCCTCTCGGGACCATTATCAAACTCGTGAGCCAGAGTTCCATGGTCGGCTCCCTCGGAAATCTCTACGGCAGCATAAAAAACATTAGCCAAACATACCTCCAACCCAACTTAAACAAAGATGTACTTTTGAACCCAAAAGTTGCGACTCACTACTCTTTCAATGCGCCACTTCTCTTGGCCGCCGGTGACCCTTCCGAGGCCAAGAAGTTTTACTTTTGTACTAACTGCCTAAATTATGGTGGCGGCCGCCGGTCCATCTCCGACGACCCGAAAGCTATTTGTCCTCACTGCAAGTCCAAGATTAGTGGCGAGGCGTCTTATGTTGCTCCGGTGAAGGCGGATTCTACTAGCATGGATGAAAGTGGTGGGGGGTTTGTGAAGGGTGTTGTGACGTACATGGTGACGGATGACTTGAAGGTGATGCCGCATTCCACCATTTCTACCATTACTGTTCTGAATGATTTCAATATTAAGGACTTTGGATCCGTTGAGGTGAAGGATGTTCGTTTGGGTGTTGATGAGGTACTGTTCTCTCTCTTTGTCTCTCTGTTTTTTTTTTTGTTTTTTTTTTTTTTTGTGTGATATAGACAAATTAGCAGTATTCAAATAACTAAACTATTTGCCGGTTGTTTATAGTTAACCCGCTCAATCAAGAAGACCTGCATCTTGCTATTCTAGTAAATCAGTTATATATATATATATATATATATATATATATATAGTTAATTATAGTTGATTTGCTCAAACCAATGAATAAAGTAGCAAAGTTGGTTGGTTCAAATAAAAAAGGCATGCAATTTGCTATTAGACTAAACCAGTGTTGGCTATAGTAGACCGGGTGAAATCGAAATGGCCAAATTAATTTATATGTGATTAGAGAACTCTACTTGCCCTTTAAAGCAAATTAGTGGAGTTGATTGTAATTGATTGGCTCAAATCATTAAGCCTTGGCTAACTCGGTGGAGTATAATGCACTTTATTTATTTTCTCGGTGTTTATACCTATAGCAAATTTATGTTAGTTTTGTTAATGATGGTTTACAGGGATTGAAGGTGTTGAAAGCTGCTCTGCAAACTGACTCCGTTCTCACAACCGTGTTCCTTGGGAAATAGGCTTAATTTACTGCAACATGCCGATAACCTTTTTGTGGCTTACTGGCTAGCTTCTGAGAACATGCTACTAGAGTGTTTACTAAAAATGTAGTGCAGATCTTGTTGAATTTTATCTATGTTTTTATGGTTTGTAAACCATGAATGGTGCGTTTTATGTTATTGTTTCAGTTTCTGTTTTTGGTAAATATTGTCTACTACGGAGTAATTTACAGTTTGACCTTATTAGGGGCACTAGTCTACATGCATTTGACCATGTTCTGGCTTGTACCATGCATGAATGGTGCATGTCATGTTATCCAGATATTATTCAATTAATTATGCTAATTATTTTGTTTGGTCCTCTTTTGGTTCTTGTTTATTTAATAACTGTATGAGTTCTTATTTATTTATGTGTTGGTATTACAATTTCATTTAATTAAAAGATAAACTTTATCCGATCTTACTTGCAAGGCCCTGAGTTGGACGGGAAAATTGTTTAAACATTCTAATTAATTTTTTAATTTATGAGAAAGATATCATTATCTACCTAAGTTATACTATGAGTGAAATTCATATGTTGAGCATAACTCGTAAAGAGACCACACTATAAGTATCTAAATTAACTTAGGTTCTCAATAAGTTATTCTCATTGAGAGTTGAACTAATTATTTGTTTTATGGGAAAGCTCTTGTCCATTTTATGACTATGGAGATAGTCAATTAACAAGCCAACATAACTGATTTGATAAATAATAAAATATAAATAAGTGGAAAAAAGTAAACAGAGACAATATTTTTAAAGTGAAAATCACATGCATTTTTTTAGTGGTCTCAAGGGCGATCCATGGTCTGCCTCTCCTACTGAGGCATCGGCACATAAGGAGCCCTCCTCAGCTGTACAATGAGACTCGGTACCTGTGATCTTTGCTCTCAAATTTTATCTTTGTGACCTGTTGAGCTGCATATACGGATAATTATTAAACCGCATATGATTAATAAACTAATAGCTTGACTCTTGAGCGGTTAATTAATCCAAATAAAGTAAATACTTCTGCTTTGTGCCATGTGCAGTTGCAAACCCTCATAATATAGAATCATTTTGTAAGTTCTTAAAACGCAAAGGAAGCACAAGCAAATTATGCTATGGATTCGGGTCCACCTTCATAATTTTAAAATTGTATATTCATAATTTTAGATCTTAATATATAAAATTACATTACTCAATATTCACAATTTTTGGAATCTATATTCACAATTTTGTTATATAGATTCAAAAATTGTATTATACTATGGAATATAGAGTTATGAAATTGTGAATATAGAATTCTGAAATTGTGAATGTAGAGTTCTGAAATTGTGAATATAAAATTCAAAAATTATGAATATAGAGTTAAAAAATGGTGAGTATAAAATTTTACAATTATGAATATAGAGTTCTAAAATTGTTAACATGGATTTGGGTCCATGGCGCAAATTATGCTGTGGACTCAGATCCACCTTGCAAGGTGGACCTGAGTCCAAAACTACGTGGTTTTGTCTTCTTTTTTTTTTTGGTTAAATTAGTAAACATATTGCTGAATATAGAGTTGTCCAAAAATGTGTGAATGTAGAGGTTTCAAAGTGTGAATGTAGAGTATAGAAATCGTGAATCTATACTCATGATTGTGTGAATGTAGAGTTGCTCAGAAATGTGTGAATGTGGAGGTTTCAAATTGTGAATATGGAGTATAGAAATCGTGAATGTAGAGTTATGCATGCGTGAATGTGTAATAGAGTTAAGAAGTCCTAACAACTTGTAGCCCTGTAATGTGTGAATGTGGAAAAAAAAAAGGCGTCGTTTTTGGACCCAGGTCCACCTGCGTAACAACTGGAAACACAGCTGGATTTACAAGATTCAGGCCACCGGCCCAGAAATAATCCGGTCCAAATTATATAGAAAGGATATATCATTCTGCCCAAAACCCTACCTTCCTGTTGCCTCTTCTCATCTTCGTCGTCGACAAGGTTTGTCTCTCCGATCACTGCATTTCCAAATAATTTCGTTTCTGCGCTAACCTGCTGCTCAAAACATTCTAACAATCAATTATTGCTCCTCTTTTTAGTGTAAGCTTCGGGTTTCGCAGCTAGATCAATGGCGCCGGCAAAAGGTGTGTAGCTTTGGTGACTGCTACTCAGTTCTGTCTGTTGTATCTATCAATAGAATTGTATGAGTTGAAATGATGAAGCTCGGCGACTGAGCATTTCTCCTTAAATAATATGTTTTAGTTTAGTGCTTCTGCATTGTTTTTCAGCCGAAGAGATGAAGCTTTTGTTTTCTACTCTGAATTTACATTTGATTTATCGTTGTTGAGGTTTACATAGAGTTTATGTACTTTGAAGATCCTCTTTTGTAGGGAGTCGTATGTTTAGTTTAAAGTGAGCATTAAATGCTTAATTATACAAATTCAAGCTTGTCAATATCATATAGAAGGCCTATTTGAGAAAATAGAAGTTATGTTTTGACTGTCCATCACTTTTATACACTATGCTATGGTACATTTGTAGGATTTATGCGAATAACATAAATTAGGCCTTCTAGCTCGAACCATTTCGTCACTGTTCTAGAAATATGGTTGTATAGAATATCATGTAAGTTTTTGCTTGTTTATGTTAATGTATAATGTATGCTGTTTTAGTTTTGGTCTTAGTTGAATGTGAATGTTGTTAGTTTTATTTGTCTAAGAAAATTGTTACCTAAGTCGAGTTGAATCAGACTTAATCTGTGAGAATGGATAAGATGATGGAAGTAGCTTCAACAGAGCTTGAATATCAGTTTATCATATAGACATTGAGTCTCAAAATCACAATTTACTTTTTGTGAGTATTGCTTTGCTGATTGTGCTCTGATTTCTTTTTCTATTTACCTTTATCAGAAATCTATTCTATTTTGGAATTTGGATATAGTTTACTTGGATGTCGTAATCCGTCTGTAGAATGTGTGAAAATGGAAGAAAGTTGTTTTATATCCCAAAATAATACTTTGTCCCATTTTATGTGTTTGATTCAGTTAACAAGGCTTGATTGGATTTATTTTTAATTCAATTTTTTTTATAATATTTAGTATTAGTATATAAACTTTATATATTTAGAAACTATATTAAAAATACTATTAAATAGAACAAAAATCAAATTTAGAAATAATTAAAAAATACTAAAGAAAATAAACAAAGAAAAAAGAGTTGGTTTGACCAATTAGTAGTAAACAACACAGGTAAAATGGGACATAGGGAGTATTAATATATTGCATGTTTGTACTTTAATTCTGGTATGGTGTTAAGTAGACAATTATTTATTGACAAGCTTTATATACTTTAAACCTGAATGTAGACACTGTGCAGCTCCTTACAAAATTTTGATGTTCATTTTCCTTGTCTAAAAACACTGAATACTCTTGATATATGTTGGTTGCAGCTGACAGTAAAAAGGTTGACCCAAAGGCTCAAGCTGCCAAGGTTGCCAAGGCTGTGAAAGGTACTACCTTTAAGAAGACAGCAAAGAAGATCCGCACCAAAGTTACATTCCACAGGCCCAAGACATTGAGGAAGGATAGGAATCCTAAATACCCCCGTATTAGTGCACCTGCACGGAACAAATTGGACCAATACCAAATTCTTAAGTATCCGTTGACCACAGAGTCTGCTATGAAGAAAATTGAGGATAACAACACCCTGGTTTTCATTGTTGATATCCGTGCTGACAAAAAGAAAATCAAGGATGCCGTGAAGAAAATGTATGACATTCAGACAAAAAAAGTCAACACCTTGATCAGGTAAATACCTTTAACTCTTTATTTTCTGTTACTCTTCTTCATGTAACTATACAGCATGCAATTTATTCTAGACAAATGCATTAAGACAAATAGACCATATGGGCAATGCATATAATATTCCAACTGTAACCTGTCATTAGGATTTAGGACCCATCTCTCCACCATCTTTTACTTGTTGGTTACTATGTTTGTTTATTGTACTGAAACATATATCTCCGATTTTGTTTTATTGTTATGTAGGCCTGATGGCACCAAGAAGGCATATGTTCGATTGACTCCAGATTATGATGCATTAGATGTTGCAAACAAGATTGGAATCATCTAATTTTGAAATTTCATTGTGTTAGCCTTTTTGTTGTTCAACTGCTTCTGCCAATTCAATTAAAATTCCCATTTATTTGAAATTTTACTAATGATATGGAATTTCTCTCTTTATACATCCAATGAAAACTGAACTAGATTTGAATTTAAGACCTCTCCCATATATTGGCCTTGTTTGGTAATTGGCTGAAGCAGGTCTGTCAAATGTCAAAAGTTTTGTTTGGTCAACAGTGGTTCCAAATGTTTTTTTTTTTTTTTTTTGTTAATAACTAATAAGAATTAATCTTATAATTATAATTTTTTAATTTCTGCATGAATGACGCAAATCATTTGACATTGATTGTCTCCTTCTTAAATGATATGTCAAGGATCAAGTGTGTGTGTGTCATTTCATGTGTTTGAATTGTTCTCTCAATCAGCATTAACTTCACTGAACTTAAATACCAAGCCACATATACCCTTATGGGTGCACTGCCTATGAATGGAATGGATAGTTCAATTTTTTTATTTTTTATTTTTTATTTTTAATTATTTTAAGTTCAGGCAACATCATTATTACAGCTTGTAGTCTTGTACTACAAATATTAAAAATAGCATTGATTAAAAATTTGAATTTGATACTTTTATTAAAAGTCATTTTTAATTTTTTTTTGAAATAATTATTTTTAATTATTTAATATTTAATTTTAAACTAAAATTTTAATTAATTGTAAAGTTGTACTTGAACTCTTTAGGCTTTACTATTTAATTTTTAAATAAAAAAAATCATGTTTTACTTGCTCAATAATATTTTTTGAGTCTATATTATATATTATATCTATTTTTGATATGGTAAGTGTTTGTAATATCTATACGGGGGGTAAAAAATATTAATATTATTGTAGTAAAAATTTTAAAAATAATAAATTATTAAACATAATTATGGTAATATTTATTTAAAATCTAAATGAAATCAAACTTACAAGAATGCAAGAAAAATATTGCGTATATATGTGCATGATAATAATAATATGATAAGATAAGATAATTTGTAACAGTAAAAATATTTTTGTCTAAAAAATAGTGTAATACAACATTTATAGCATAATGTAAAAAAAAAAAACATAAACTAATGATATATCCTGAATTGAAAGTTATTATGTTTTTAAATTTAAATAATATAATAATCATAGAATTTAAATTGACTAGTCATCATAGTTGTAACGTTCGTCCATTCTTATCATATGCGGCGGATTGGTATACTTTCTTTTATTTGAAGGAAAAAAAAGAGCTTTATTACATGCAACGAGGCTACGAGTCCTTTACAGTTTAACAGTGAAATAACAGAAAAGCCCTTGGGATATTCAGTGTAAACCACAGCTGTATATCACTGTCAGCTAAAGCACTTTTTTCCAAGCTCGAGAGCTCCGATGACCGATGTCTATTCCAGGGAAGAAACGGCGCCGTTCAATTACCGTTTATAAACCAAACGTTCCATAACAGTAACAAGCAGCAGAATCTTGTGTGTGTTACCGGGTCAACTCAACTCCCTCCCCCTCCGCCATCTTTGACTGAGTCAATCTCGCTCCCTCTCCACCGCTCCGAGTCGACTCAGTTATGCTATTTCTTACAATATACGTACCAAATTTGTTTACGCTATGCGGTGCTGAAACAGCGACACATCACATTTCAGCACATTTCAGCTCATTTCAGCTTCAAACACATAGGATCTGAATCGAATCCGTGTTGGAGTTCCACTTCCACTTCAGCAGTTGCGTAGTCCGAAAATGGCGGCTTTTCTAGGGTTTTGATGCAGCGGTTTTAGCCAGGGTTTTTGAATTTTTGAATTTTTTTTTGGTTTGTGATATATCTCAGTTGTATAGTTAGTGTTTGGAGCTTGCGAAGAGGCGAAGATGATGGTATCGAGGGGATTGTTTGGGTGGTCGCCGCCGCACATACAACCGTTGACTCCTGTGTCGGAAGTTTCGGAGCCGCCGGAGTCGCCGTCCCCGTACATGGACAATGGCGGCGATGTGCTCCCGCCTGAGATGGAGGAGGAGATGGAGGATGAGGTTGAGGAGATCGAGCCGCCGCCGGCTGCTGTGCCGTTCTCCAAGCTGTTTATTTGTGCTGATCGCCTGGATTGGTTTCTCATGGCGGTTGGATCACTTGCGGCAGCTGCCCACGGCACCGCGCTTGTAGTTTACTTGCATTACTTTGCAAAAATTATTCAGTTGCTCACGCACAGTTCAGAGCCCCCTGATAAGTTGTTCGACAGATTCACTGAGGTACCAATGATTCAGTTTAGTGCTCTCCCCTCCCCCTAAACTAAATCTGAGTAAGCAATACCTCGGAGTATGTTGCTTACTTATCTGACATTTCTTGCTATGTAAGAGTTGTAGAAAAGGTTGGGACTTTCATTTCTACAGGAATTTCTAGGATTTAATATTAGTAGCAAAATAAATGCCGAATAGATTTCTTGTTTCAAATTTTCCTTTTCTGGAATGGGTTAGCAATGATTAGGAAGTGGAAACTATATGTTCCATACTTTAACAAAGCTTCTGAGTTTAACTAAATTTGAAAAGCTGGAGGAAGATGTGAGTAGAGTTTAGCAGATGCAGAAGATCTTTAAATGATCTTGCTTCCATGCAATAGACATTACCAATGTTTCAAAAGGATAGGATTTTGGTAATGAGCTTTTGCTATGTAAATTGTTTGAGGGGAAATTAGGTCTGTTTCACAAATTATTTGTATATACTTGCTTTATTCTACTTTTATTATAGAGCATCAGACATCACTGAGGGGCATTGATGTTCTTTCACTTTTTGACCTACTGTCAGCTCTTTTATTTTTAGTTTTACACCCCTGGTGGGGGGGGGGGGGAGGGGAGGTAGTGCTTCTTGAATCTATCAGATCTGCACCATTGTTGTCTTCTTGAGCATAGGTGTCAACTGGCTGTGATTGTGATTAATCATCCATGGGATTTGGTTTGTTTGGCTAGAGCTGGATCTAATTTGCTAATATGGTAGTTTACTTCACTTACTGTTGAACTTGAGCTGTGCCAGACTTTCTACCAACAATTATGCTGGTATAAATGTGTTTTCTAGTAGGGCCATTACTCTCCACTAAGAAAAACATTAAGGCCCACTTACGAACGAGAAATTTTTTTAGTTTTCAAGAACTAGAGAATGGAAAACAAAAAATATGTTTACTTGCACAGTCTTTCATTTTGAAAACTAGAGAACACTTCGTTCTTGTTCTCCAAATGGTTAATAGAATCCTTCGCTACCACCTACCTACCTATCTATCTACACCTACCACCTCTTACCTATCTCACCTTCATCCTTATCGTCTTTCATATTTATCCGATACTCTGGCTACTTTCACCACTATCTTCTCTTACTTATCACTATCTTCTATCTTCTCTATTCTCATTTACTTATACCAACATAACTAGAGTTAGATATTATTCATGTTATTTGAATTAAAATTTGAAATCTCAATCGAGTTTTTAGATTTTGGGTGAACTCGATAGGTTATTGGTTTGAATGTTTTTAGTTATGTTATTTCTGGATATTATGGTCAGGATATTGTATATTAAAATTTCATATATGTTAGACTCAAAAGTAAAAAATTATATATATTTCGCTCAAATCGAACATATTTGAAAATATTCTAAATATCGGGTATACAAAATCATTTGAAATTTTGAATGTGTTATTTTTGTATTAAGTGAATTTGAAAAATAAGTGTTGGTAAACATATTTTCTAAACTAAAAATAGAAAATGAAAATTGGAAAACAGAAAACAGTTGAAGAATTCTTTTCATGTTATTTCATTCTTTCTACCTATCCTACATTCCATTTTGTTGATCCATCCTTATTTCCTAAGACAAGAATGCCTATTGAAGCTAGTTATTGTTAAATATTAACAGCACCTGTTGTGAAATGATTTAAGTGAATCTTTCTCCATTTCATACATTGCCTAATAAATTTCGTGGATTGGATGGCCCTTGTTATAAACCAAAATTGGGCTAGGTCACTCAATTGGGCTATAATGCTCATGGGCCAAACCACACTAAAACATTGAATCCAACCAAGTAGCTAGTCTAACCTATGGCCTTATAAACCCATATATTTTCTCTTATTTTATCAATGTGGGACTCTTAACAGCCCTAATTGAAAACTTAGGGAGTAGGAAATTTTTACTTTTTCATAGTATGGAAAAGGAAAGGAAACTTCTAAAAAGAGTAGCATAAGTACCTCCATTCTTTGTTGGCATCATTTTGCAATATTGACTAATGAAGATTATGAAGTAGATCTTAACAATCCCCACACGCCGTCCTGTGAAAACAGAGCAAATAGATGAAAACTTAACTTTCTTCTTGGCTTGGTGATGTTCACATTCAATTTGATTCGCATATGCATTTCCTTCTTATTTTCTTTATTCCTTTGATTATTCTGGTTTTGTAATTTGTGCCTAATTTTTATCATACAGCTTTCTTTGACCATTGTTTATATTGCTGCTGGAGTTTTTGTTGCTGGTTGGATAGGTAAGCTAAATTTTAGGTTTTGTGGTCTGTTCTGTCATATTGTTTTTCAACCAAAAGGGTAATTTTAATTATAAGTGATTCTAATTAGTCTCTACTCTCTTTATGATAGAGGTATCATGTTGGATTCTTACTGGAGAACGACAGACTGCTGTAATCAGATCAAAATATGTTGAAGTATTACTGAACCAAGACATGAGCTTTTTTGATACCTATGGAAACAATGGTGATATTGTGAGCCAAGTATTAAGTGATGTGCTGCTTATTCAATCAGCTCTTAGTGAAAAAGTATGCTCAGCTTCATTAGTGTCTTGCTCCTGTAATTCGCTTTTTTTTTTTCTGACTTGGTTTCTTTATGATAATCTGCTTTCTGACTTGATTTCTTTTTATTTTTATTTTTTAATGGCCTGCTTTAGTTTGCAAGTTTCTTATATAGTTATATTGTCTCCATTGTTACACAGGTGGGGAACTATATCCACAATATGGCTACATTTTTCAGTGGTCTTGTGATTGGATTTGTTAACTGTTGGCAAATTGCACTCATAACTTTAGGTACTGGTCCGTTCATTGTTGCAGCAGGAGGAATATCAAATATATTTTTACACAGACTTGCAGAGAACATCCAAGATGCATATGCAGAAGCTGCTAGTATTGCAGAGCAGGTGAGATGTTATAGAAACTATAAAATATATATTTAAATGATTGACTCTCTTTTTATAATGTTTACCAAAGTCTAATTAATGAATGATAAAGGATAAGGATACTGATTTTCTTATTTAAATGATAAACATGTGTTTTTGTCTTCATATTCTGTATGTGTGCTCATTTTTAGAGGTTAAAAGAATTTTCTCATGGTATAGAGTTCTAGTCTTTCTGAATTAGAGTTCCATACTGTACACTTTGATTGTTATCACTTATCAATAATTTTTGTTTTACTAATGTGAAGTATTATGCAGCATAGATATCCAAAATCAAAGTATGGCATGATAGTTTGTATTTTGTACTTTGTATTGCTGAAAAACCTGAATGTGGAAATTCCATTACGTATTTGCAGGCAGTCTCTTATATCAGGACATTATATGCATTCACAAATGAAACATTGGCAAAATATTCATATGCATTATCTCTGCAAGCTTCATTGAGGTATGGTATACTGATAAGTCTGGTCCAAGGACTTGGACTTGGTTTTACATATGGGCTTGCAATTTGCTCCTGTGCATTGCAACTGTGGGTTGGAAGACTCCTGGTCATTCATGGGAAAGCTCATGGTGGTGAAATTGTTACGGCCCTTTTTGCTGTTATGTTAAGTGGCCTGTAAGTACCTCTTTAATTCTTGTTGTCATTGGGGTTTCTATATGTCTTTTACTATTTTTAATATAATCATGTGCTGTTACAGTGGGCTAAATCAGGCAGCAACGAACTTCTATTCATTTGAACAAGGAAGAATTGCCGCATACAGACTTTTCGAGATGATAAGCCGTTCATCCTCCAGTGTTAATAATGAAGGAATTACCCTTGCTTCTGTGCAAGGAAATATTGAGTTCCGAAATGTGTACTTTAGCTATCTCTCTCGTCCTGAAATTCCTATCTTGAGTGGATTTTACCTCAGTGTGCCATCAAAGAAGGCTGTTGCACTTGTTGGCAGAAATGGGTCTGGCAAAAGTAGTATCATTCCACTTATGGAGCGGTTTTATGATCCTACATTAGGTATTATTATGATTTTGATGCCTTATTCAGTCAATGATGTATAATTCCTTCCAATATTTCCTTGTTTTCTCCTAAACCATGGCTTCTTTTCTTTTCTAAATACTTCCATTTTTTGCAGGAGAAGTCCTTTTAGATGGGGAAAATATAAAAAATCTAAAGCTGGAATGGCTCAGAAACCAAATTGGTTTAGTAACCCAGGAACCTGCCTTGTTAAGTTTGAGCATCAGAGATAATATTGCATATGGACGTGATGCTACTTTTGATCAAATTGAGGAAGCTGCTAAAATAGCTCATGCTCATACATTTATTAGCTCACTTGAGAGAGGATATGACACTCAGGTATATGTGTAGAGGTGTATTCTCTTTTGGATTCTGCCAAGTGGCCTTAGTTATTACATTTTGTTATTTTGTAAAATTCTTTCCTCTTGTAGGTGGGCAGAGCTGGTCTAGCATTGACTGAAGAGCAAAAAATAAAGCTTTCTATTGCTAGGGCTGTTCTTTCAAATCCATCTATCCTTCTCCTTGATGAGGTTACTGGTGGACTTGATTTTGAAGCTGAAAGATCTGTTCAGGAAGCTCTGGATCTCCTCATGTTAGGCCGATCAACTATCATTATAGCAAGACGGCTTAGTCTAATCAGGAATGCTGACTACATTGCTGTAATGGAGGAAGGTCAACTGGTTGAAATGGGGACACATGATGAACTGATAACATTAGATGGCCTCTATGCTGAACTTCTTAAATGTGAAGAAGCTGCAAAACTTCCACGCAGGTGCCATATTTGTAGCTAATTCTTGTTGTAATGATGATGTGATGTGCTGCTTGTACAATTTTTCATTTCACTGACACAAATTATTATGGTATCCTGTAAAGGATGATGAGATTCGTTGCTTTGATATGTTATTCTTTTAGAAGGTGCATTGGTGCCCCACCCACCATGTACGTTGCTTTTCCAGCATATTGCCATTGTAAATATTGATCATGCTTCCACTTGTTATCCTCTTTCAGGATGCCAATGAGAAATTACAAGGAGATTGCAGCTTTCCAAATTGAAGATTCTTCAGCAAGTCACAGTGTCCAAGAACCTTCATCCCCTAGAATGGTCAAGTCACCATCTCTTCAAAGGACTTCTGTGCTCCATACATTTCGAACTTCTGATGCTACATTTAATTCACTAGAATCTCCCCACAATCTGAGTCCTCCACCAGAGCTGATGGTTGAAAATGGCATGACCTTAGATGGAACAACTAAGGAGCCATCTATAAAAAGGCAGGATAGTTTTGAAATGAAACTCCCAGAGTTACCTAAGATTGATGTTCATTCTGGACATCGTCTAAAGTCCAGTTCTGACCCTGAATCACCTGTCTCTCCACTCTTGACATCTGATCCAAAAAACGAACGTTCTCATTCACAGACCTTTAGTCGACCAAATAATGAGTTTTATGATGCACCTCTGAATACGAGAGAAACAAAGGACACACAACATCGAGAGCCACCATCATGCTGGAGGCTTGTTGAACTTAGCCTTGCCGAGTGGCTTTATGCTGTTTTAGGGAGCACGGGCGCTGCAGTATTTGGTTCTTTTAATCCTCTGCTTGCTTATGTCATTGCACTTATTGTAACAGCATATTATAGAATCGATGAGGAACGTCATTTAGAACGTGATGTAGACAAGTGGTGCTTAATCATTGCCGGCATGGGAATTGTGACGGTAGTTGCCAACTTTTTGCAGCACTTTTATTTTGGTATAATGGGAGAGAAAATGACGGAACGTGTTCGGAGGATGATGTTTTCAGGTAATGCTTATATTGTTTCTTTTACCCTTCTTAAAGATGAACAAACTGTGCTTTTGGTTTCTTGGTACTTGGTAGTGTTTTTGGCTTTGTGTTATGAATCTGGTTTTGTATTTGCCTAATTGCTCCCTCCCATCCTCTCTCTAACAGCAATGCTTCGAAATGAAGTTGGATGGTTTGATGAAGAGGAAAATAGTGCAGATAACCTGTCTATGCGATTGGCAAATGATGCTACCTTTGTCCGTGCTGCTTTCAGCAATCGCCTTTCCATTTTAATTCAAGACAGTGCAGCCGTGGTTGTTGCTCTTCTTATTGGGATGATTCTGCAGTGGCGGTTGGCACTTGTAGCGTTAGCTACTCTTCCAGTTCTTGTCATTTCAGCAATAGCACAGGTTTGTTTCAATTCCAAAGGCATTGCAATTCATATGTAATGCTACAATGAAAAACATCCCAAGCAATTCATGTAAAGATCAGTTCCAAAATTAATGAATCAGAGAATTGATTGTCATTGACATGGTTGATGAAATATAGGACAACTTTGATGAACTTGAAAATCTTATTCCTGTAGATCTAATTCTTTTATATGCTCTATATTCGATTTCACAATAATTTGAAAATAACTTGTACTATTTATTACTTTCAATGTGGATTTTTGAATGAAATCCTGACTGTGATGAACTTGAAACTCTCAGAAACTGTGGCTTGCTGGATTTTCAAAGGGAATTCAGGAGATGCATAGGAAGGCATCTCTAGTCCTTGAGGATGCTGTTAGAAATATCTACACAGTTGTAGCATTTTGTGCTGGAAATAAGGTCATGGAGCTCTACAGATTGCAGCTGCGGAAGATATTCAAGAAGAGTTTCCTCCATGGAATGGCCATTGGTTTTGGTTTTGGATTTTCACAATTTCTCCTTTTTGGTTGCAATGCTCTTCTCCTTTGGTACATTGCACTTTCTGTGAAAAGGGGGCATGTGAATCTGCATACAGCTCTCAAAGAATACATGGTATTTTCTTTTGCAACTTTTGCTCTTGTAGAGCCTTTTGGTTTGGCTCCCTATATCCTGAAAAGAAGAAAATCTCTAACATCAGTTTTTGAGATAATTGATCGGGTACCACGAATTGAGCCAGATGACGACTCAGCCCTGAAACCTCCTAATGTTTATGGAAGCATCGAGTTAAAAAGTGTTGATTTCTCTTATCCAACCAGGCCAGAAATCTTGGTTTTGAGCAATTTCAGCCTTAAAGTGAATGGAGGGCAAACTGTGGCAGTGGTGGGTGTTTCAGGCTCTGGAAAGAGTACTATAATATCTCTGATACAGAGATTCTATGATCCAATTGCTGGTCAGGTTTTACTAGATAGCCGAGATTTAAAATCATACAACTTGCGGTGGTTGAGAAACCACTTAGGTCTTGTCCAGCAGGAACCAATTGTATTCTCAACTACCATCAGGGAAAACATAATATATGCGAGGCACAATGCAAGTGAAGCTGAAATGAAAGAGGCAGCTAGAATAGCAAATGCTCATCATTTCATTAGCAGCTTGCCTCATGGTTATGATACTCATGTTGGGATGCGGGGTGTAGATCTAACTCCAGGACAGAAACAAAGAATCGCAATAGCTCGTGTTGTTTTGAAGAATGCACCCATTTTATTGTTGGATGAAGCAAGCTCATCTATTGAATCTGAGTCAAGCAGGGTGGTTCAGGAGGCTCTTGATACTCTGATTATGGGAAACAAGACAACCATCCTTATTGCCCACCGTGCAGCAATGATGAGGCATGTTGACAACATTGTTGTTCTAAATGGTGGGCGAATTGTGGAAGAAGGATCCCACGACTCACTGATGGCAAAAAACGGATTGTATGTCCGGTTGATGCAACCTCACTTCGGGAAAGGATTGCGTCAGCATAGACTCATTTAAGTTGGATTGTAAATGGTCTTTAGCAATAGTGATGGGTTTCTTCCACATCTCTACCAAATCCTCACGTTCTTTAATGTGCCTGGAGACATTGTTTCATTCCAGTCCTCAAAAGCTTTAAGACAGTCCCCTCGGACTGGGTGTATATCAAGAATGACAAAGCTCTCTGGCACCTGCTTCAGTGTCGTGATTGTGATTTGCTCAAAGGTATGCAAACTGGGGTTAAGAAGAGGGTTTTGTAGCAAATTAGTTAGCTCACTTAAAGTAGAAATTCAGGATTAGAATCATATTCTTTTGGAGGCAGGAACCGAGTCCCAGACTAGGAACTCAATCCCTGTCTCTTTGAATGGTATATTGATTTGTTAATTACAGAATGGATCTAGCTTCTCTTATTCCGTTTTCTCCATCTTTCATCTTGGGTGTGCTTAATTCGCGTTGTTGTAATGGTTCTTTTACAATTTTTCTTACATGGATGGCATAGAAATCCCAGAATAGAAGTGGAAAGGCATTCACTGTACCCTTTTGACTTAGAAAGGAGTAGACTGAACTGAGCTTATTCACTTGATTTCCTGCATAAAATGTTCTTCATTCTCGCCCTGTTATTCATCTCAATTACATACATTAATACATATATACAGTTTTCCTGTATAAAATGGTGTTCATTCTTGCCCTGGTATTCATTTCAGTTGCATATATATAATGTTGGAAGTTATATACATATGTACAGGTTTCCTGCATTAAATGCTGTTCATTCCTGCCACCCCTGTTATTCATCTCAGTTACATATATTGAATGTTGGGAGTTATAATACATATATACAGGTTGTTCTCTGCCAGAAAATTGCTAAGAGAATCCATTACAATGAGAAGTTTATATGTCTAGCAACTTGAAAGAGTCTGCAACAACTTTAAGCTTGTTTCTAATCCTTCTCCATCTCCTTTCATTTGCTCCAACTACCAAGGTGTAGAATCTCCCTGCTCAATATGGGAATTAAAATGTGTACTTCATGCCAAACCTTAGTATAACAATAAGTATGGTGTGAGATTGTCTGATGGTGAGATGTATAATATTTTTTAGTTAAAATGTAATATTTTTTATAAGTGCATAGAAAAATATTATTCCGTACATTTTAACTAAGAAGTACTCCGTATTGTATATCTCATGTGAGACGGTTTCACATAAAATTTTTAGTATTGAAGAATAAATCTTGTGTGAGACTGTCACGCCATAAGATGTATAATATTTTTTTAGTTAAAACGTATTATGATTGTTAAGTATATAATATATAAACATAATGTAGTCTAATTATCGGTTTAAGATTTGGTTTAAGATTTTAGTTGAGATGGAGAATAAACAATGTGTAATTCATAAATAATTAATAAAAATGTTTTGTACAAGAGGTCTATACAAATAGGCTAGCATTAATGGACTGGAAAAAAAGTCTTTTTTTGGGTTACCTATGTTTGGTTAAAGACCTACTTACACAAAATCATGTTCAAACCAATGACCCCTTGTAACCTCAAGGATAGGAGTTCAACCCCTTACCTCATATAGTCATATTTGCCAAAAAGAGGAAAACAAAAACATACTTTCATATTTTACACAATTGGGAAATGTGCAATTTTGGTCATTCAAATGTTAGTACCAACTACCAAGTGCAGAGAGAGAGAGAGAGAGAGAATATACCATTTCCAACAGCTATGGTTGCAAATGCAGCTCTTGAAAAGTTTACAGAAGTGAGTACATATTCAAAGGTGCAGTAGTTTTTGCCTTCTATAGTTTTCTGTACAAAGTCAATATATACTTTCTGCCATCAATGCTTATTCATTCCCCAAAAATGGAGAAAATGGAATGACGAAGAAGAAGAACGTACTTCCTGAACATCCATTATGGTTGCTAGTTGACTTGGAGCTGCATAAACATGGTTAACTAGCCTGTACACTGTCTGTAATACAGTTAACAAAAAAGAAAGTTAATTAAGACATTAGAAGTTCATAATAAATTGAAATAAAAATCTAGAAAATAACAAAAATTAATGTCATCACCTCTTGCATTGGACCCAAATCATGGATGTCTGCCTGCTCAGTTGGTATAAAACTCACCCTAACATTTTGCAACTGTAAATGTCTGTCCTTAAATGCAGAATCATGCCCTCTAAAATCAAAGTCCTGCCCAGAAACACACATCTTAATTATTTTGTTTTTTTTTTTTTTGAATGACGAGGGAAATTAAACCTGCATTTACTGTCCGAGGTTGTGCACTAAGTAAAACCTGCCTTGTAACCTTAGGTTGCCCATATTTGACCGACTCAAACAATAAAAGTCAAAAGGCCGCTCCTGAGAGTCAAATTTGAAACCTTGTGGTTACCAAATCAACTGTCTGGCCACCTTGGTTGGGTTGCCCCAATATTTTAATTATTGACACTATGATATGAGGTGAAAACTTACTGTCCAATCTGAAGGATAGTAATAGGCATAACCATCTTCTTTGTCAACAAAAGATGAAAACCTCTCTGGCACTGGTGTACACATCCAAGAAACACAATCAAGAAATGACTGATGAGAAAATCTATGATTGAAAGAATCTTAGCAATTCTCTTATTGAATCAAAGAAAATTTCTCCATGAGATTACACCTAATGTGATGTTAAGACTCAATACCTTCAGCCAAGAGGGGATTTGCAGGGAGCAAACTTAATGAAGATAATGCTCCTAGTCCCAATAACAGTGGCCTTCTCTTACAATTCCCTACAATAATTAAACAAGAATAACATAATAAATTCAAAACCCATTCTTAAAATGCTGAAATTTATTTGCCAAGCAGGAGGTATTCTTGCCCACAAAGCCGAAATTCCCTCACTACCAGGCCCCACACCCCGACTAGACAAAATAGTCAATGGGTAAATTACAGTGACTCAATGATTTATTATGTGAAAGGATCGATGCATGCTGCCCACAAAGAGCCCACCACATTAAGGATAACTCTTGGGGCTCAATTTTGTGTCCTTATCCTTAACCGACTATGGATAAACCAATTGAGCTGCACATGCTAGCAATAAGAGGTATTCTTACTGGATTCATCAGGAGAGGTGTTGTCCTTTAAGGATGATACTATGATGTTGTGGGGAGCCAATGAACAAGGTTTTGGTGTTGCCCTATTTATCTGCAATTCAGTCTCATAAGCAATAATCAAGAGAAATATGTAAAAGAAAACTTGAAGAATGTAAAATGGTAATTATTATACTGACTCTTTTTTGTAAGGCAGATGAAGCCACGGGCAGTGAGAGTGATGAAGCTGCCATTTCTTTATCTTAGCAGAAAGAGATCAGATGCAGCTCCTAATGATATATGGATAGTATAGTGTGCACTTTTTGACTGTTTTTTTTTTTAATAATTATTTTTGAGAAATATTAGCATTATTTGCCTTTTGCCTTGTGCCTTTTGCTGTGAACTTGGATAAGATGGGAATGAAATGAGAGGAAGAGGTTTCATACTTGTGTGATGTTGGAGTTTCCAGATGGGCTTTATGGGAAATTCACAAATATAAGAGGTTTGGATTAGGAACAGGTCTTGGGCCCTACTCTAGATATTCGAATATCAAAACATAAATCAAGAAAGATTTTTTTTTTTTTTTTTTTAAAGATGAGAAGACATTAATAAGTCGAATTTGTAAAAAACCTATGTATATAATCCATCTACAAAGGTGTCAAATAGAATCTGACGGAAATTCGAATCCATTAAAAAAAAACTTTAGTACATAAAAAAAAATATATATAGCACATAAAAAATAAAAATAAAAAAAAACATAAAAAAATATTATTTTTTGTTCCGATATAAAATAGTAATTTTAGTCACTCAGATTTTTCATTGTTGACGAGTAATCCAAATATGCTTAAAGTAACCACAATAGTGGTTTTTGTTCAGTTTTTGAAGAAGAAAAAATTAGGAATTGATTTTTATCTAATGGGAAAGGAGATTTTGGCTAGATATTTTTCTGGCATATATAATTTTTTGGTGGGGTCCACTTTTAGGAGAAAGGGGAAAACTTGCGCAGATTGTTGCACGTGTGCAACCATTTGCACTCCTAGAATGCACGCGCCTTTGGGCGTGTAATGCCTTTAGTTTTGTTTTTTTTTGTTAGAATTTATTGTTTCCCTTTTCACTTCTCACTTGTTCTCGCTCCTAAATGGCCAGCAAAAAACTTACAAAAATCTACAACTATCGAGGTTACTCTTATACCTAAAGGCTACAAATTTGATTCTCGATTGCCTACATGTACCTCTCAATTGTGTCTGGCCTATTGCATCTCACAAGGTCTTCCTAATTTACTTTTCATGTGTACGTGGTTTACAAGCTATTATATAATAACGGGTTTACTTAGTGCATAACATTGGATAGTATATTGTTGGATATTTATATAGTAATGAGATTAATGGTTCAGATGTCTACCATGATTACTCAAATAATATTTGGAGTTGTGGAGTAGTAAATATTATTGAGTTTGGTAGAGATGATTTTGGGTTGTTCGAGAAATCGCGAGAGATGACTCGAGAGGTCAGTTCGTACGAGAGGTCGGTTCGAGGAGAAACGATGTCTCGAACTGAGTTTGCGTGAATCGTTTTATCGATGTCTCGCAGGCAGGTCCGCATGGAAATGATGTCTCGCATGTTCTATAAATGCATGTGATTGCATGGTTTAAATATCTTTGACTTTGCATGTTCTTAGTGCAAATTAAAGATACTAAAATATGTGAGTAATGTATTAAATCACTTTACATGCGTGGTAAAACTTCACCTCTCGAATGTGTTGTTTATGTATCTCTCGAATTGAAAGCATCATTTATCTCTCGAAGGCATGCATCGTTGTTGGTAATAATTAGCTGCTTGGCACACAAGTGTTCACATTTGATATTTCATGTTCAGCAAGTTAGCTTGCACTTGAGATATTAAAATACTAATTGTTTTGCATATGAGCATACACTTGATGCTAAGTAAATGAATTACTTTTTCATGCAATGTTGCAGTGTTTACGTAGAACCTTACTTCTCGAATGAGGTTGGTCAGTTCAGTTATTATGCATGTTGCTATGAACTTATTATTTCCTAATTACATGTACACATGTATTTGAAATATTTAAGTTGTGGATATAATTGTTTGAATTATTTTCCATGCATAAGGCTCAGAATGCTACGTAAATAAATCCCAAGTCAGTTATATTAATATCTTTGGAGATATTAACATGTGAATATAATTTAAAATTATATTTCCACATGTGTGTACGTAACTGCCTGAACCAGAATGGTGAAATCCAAAAGAATATATTTTATATATATTTTGAAAGTTTTAAACTGGTATAAACTTCCAGTAACTACTCCTAACAGTTAGAATTTATTCCTATAAAATTCTAGGAGTGTCATCTGATCAAATACGCAATTTTATTTTGCATGATATCTTGATATATCACAGTTCAATAACTCTCAGTAAGTTCTTATCAAGCAACCTAAGAACTTTGTTTTCATCTTCTTGTATCCCATAAGATTTAATCTTGTTACCTCGTTGCTTTTGAAGATGAAAGATTAAAAGCTTATAGGAAAGTGATATCACGCCTGAAGATCTCATTTCCTCTCCTTTTTTCTCCTCTTATCCGAATTTTCTCCAACATATATGAGGTTTACATAGCGCACACCTTTAAATAGTAATTGTATGTTTCTCTCATTAAAAAAATAAAATTATTAATCTTTCAATTTTTATGACTTAGACAATTTCGGCCCCTCTTTTCATGATTTGACAAATTTACTTTCTCGACTTGTTAACAAAGATTAATTTAATAATTTAAAATTATAAATTACAATTTTATCTGTAATTTCGTATATTGATTAACTGACAGTACACATGACATACAAATGTGAGATTTTAATGGTCTTCATTATTAAGAAATCAAACCTTAAAAGAAAAATTGAATGATGAAGTTAATAATTGAAGGATTTAAATTACTATTTCATATAAATATATAGAGGAGTTTTGGACCAGAGATATTGGCAACCAATTCAGATGCCAGTATGGGGGTTGGCAGGGACATGATGAGTTTGAAATACTTTTAAAGATATGAATATACATACATACATGGGATTCAATGAAAGTTTTGTCAACTTACGTTAATAAGGAATAGAAACATAAAAAGGTATTGTGGATGCTGCAAATAATGTCTCGTGAAAGACATATCTCAAAACTCACAAGATGAGTGTATGGCACGAAATGGACGTTTGTGAAGAATATAATGTAATAATAATATCTCATATCTGTAATAATCCTAAAATAACATTTCCACTTCCAAACCGTCACGGCACACCTACCACTTATTCGCTAACCAACTTACCATATATAATCTCAATATAAATTCCATTGAGGTCAAAGCTAGCTTGCGTTGTTATTAATCTCATTTTTAATATCTCAAACAGCTTATTATATTTCGAAAAGATCAAAGTATTATATATATTAAAGTATTGTGCAGTTGGAGTTGGACTATTAGGTTTAAGAGTTTCTAGAATGAGAGATCTATTTTTACTAAAATTAAGTTGCGTTGAGAAGTCAATAGTTGAATAGATCAGAGTTGATGTTATAATGAAGTGAGTGATCGTGGGTGGAGAATAGTTAGGGTAGTGGATGGAGAGGAACAAAGAGCAAGGGATTTGCATTGATCAATTAGTTTCAATAGAGTAGTATTGACTTCTCAACACTCCCAACTAAATGTTAGGCATTCGATTCATGTTACATCGAAAAAGCAATTCTCTTATACTTGTTAGAGAGTTAAAATCGATTCTTTCTCACTTTCTCATAAATGAATGAAGGAATATTTATATAAGGGGCAACCTCTAGCCAAGTTGATAAGACATGTTGGTAATTATAAGGTTTTAAGTTCAACTTCACGTGGGAGCTGTATATTGGCTTTTTTAGTTTGAGCTGGCCAGCTATGGGAAACCTAAGTTAGTTTAACTCCTCGTGGTCATTTGTTGTTGGCATGACTACCTATGTGCTTTTTGGAGGTTTTTGGGATTTTTATGTAAATAATTTTTTTTTTAAAGAATGTTTGTACCAAGGGGTTGGCATGACCTTCGTCCTATGCCAACGAGCCTTACCCACTGACTTTGGTACGAGTCACAAGACGAACTTCACCTATAATGCACCTTCAAATAGCAGATGTGAACTTTTCTGTAAATATTTTTTAAAAGAATGTTTGTACCGAGGGGTGAGCATGACTGCTTATGTCAGCGGGTCTTACTCGTTGACTTTTGTACGAGTATAAACATGTATTCCTATACAACTAGGTTACACCTTCTTCTGCTTAGTTTGGCTTTGTTGGATCAGCTTGGTGACATGCACTTCATTAGAATGTTTAAACCCTTTAAATATATTTAATCAAATAGTTATAATATATTATATACTAATAAAATTTGGTTTTCAAAAAAAAAAAAACTAATAAAAAAAAGATTGCACCTTAATTTTGAGACCTCAATTTCCTATCTTAAAATTTTAATGAAATAAATATATTCCGATAGTGACCCATCTGCCTACAAATCCCTCAAAAATCTATAGAAGAAATAAGATATTAACTTTTCTTTAAAATAATTAATCAATTAAATCATATCACAAGATTACATTATATACTAATCATATCAAACAAATTACTCCCCATAACAAGGAAGAATAATTTTTTTTTTAAATTTTTTTTAAAGAAGAAGGTAGCCATGACATCATCTCCTGATTGTGGCTTTCAAAACCCACTTCCACCGCAAATTATATCGTGGACCGTGGTCCACAATGCATTGTGGACCGCGGTCCCAAAACGACGTCGTTTTGATTAATGAAACAGACGGATGAATTCGCGCCACTCACTTTCTTTTCATATATACTGCACTTTCTTTTCATATATACTGCAGTTACATTTCAATACAACTGCAGTTACTTTTTGATATAACTACAGTTTCATTCGATAACATAAAAACACAAAAGTGAAACTGTTATTCAGTATCTGTTCATATACACTGCAGTTACATTTCAACACAACTACAATTACATTTTGATATAACTACAGTTTCATTCGNATTATTCTATACACAAGCGTTATATTGGGTCATATGGATTATAATTTTTAAAAAATTGAATTATCATACATAGTAATAATAATAATAATAATAATAATAATAATTTATTTTTAATGGTAAATTAATGCTTACTCTTTTTTATATCACTAGTAAAATAGATATATAATGTTATTACATATCTTGTTTCCTTTATATCATTAGTAAATAAACAGTATAATTATTTTTAAAAAAAATAAAGAAAATTCATTAAATATTCAAGTTGGATTGCGGGATAAGCTTAGAACAACTCCATTGGCAATTTTTTGAGTTTTATGATCAGTTTTATTTTAGGTGTAAGAGAGGAAATGTTGTGGGTTCTACTACTAATGTGAATTTCTTTTTCGTGTTTTTTTAGAAAAAAAATTTAAAAAAAATGTTAGTACATGTTATGCAGACGTGCATGAGCATTGGGTAGTTTTCAACTACAGATCACTATGCATTTTTTATTTTTACATTTTCTCTCTCTACTAGAAAGTTATAATTTTTTAAATAAAAATTCACCATTAATCTTGCTATTAAGTATTAACAAAGTGAAGCTAAACTTGATGGCATTGAAGTTGACATCAAGGAAGGTTATTAAAGAATGATGGTAACATATAGAGGTGGAGGTAACAGCTCAACCTACTCCAATAATTATGGTTAATGATGAGAATTAAAATGTTTCTTTTTTTTGGGAGAAAAGAATTAAAATGTTAAAACTCGTAATCAAAGCGATAAATACATAATAATAGTAACACTATTTAAAAACATGATGAATATCAATCAATTATTAGTACTGAGGTTACTCATTTTTCTTTCTTTCCGCTGACTAATAAGAAGTGCATGGCAAAAATACATTCGATCTTTTAAATGAATTAGATTTTCATTTTTTTTTTGAGAATTCTATGGCTAAAAATTATATGTGTTGTCTAGCTTTGTTGTTATATCCTAAGCTAATAAAATGTTGCCTGTTGGCCCTACAACACCTCTCTTCTCCGTATCATTCATCATCAACTTCGAAATCATTGTGTTNACTACAGTTACTTTTTGATATAACTACAGTTTCATTCGATAATATCAAAACAAATGTAAGACAGTATCTTTTGGAATGAACTGTAGTGTCAATTACGGGATTCCGTCTCCCACTTACTAAAACGATGTCGTTTTGGGACCGCGGTCCACAATGCATTGTGGACCGCGATCCACGATATAAGAACTGCACTTTCACGGGGCAGTTTTTTGACTTTGGAAATTGGAAGCTTTGGAAACTTTCCAAGTCTGCTTCGGTCCGCGAGCTTCCGGTCCCCCTCATTGCAAGTACTTATTGAGTTATTGCACCCAAAATAAAATGATAAATTTATTTTTATAAGAATTTTATTAGAAGAAAAAAAAATTTACTTTATTTTTTAAAACCGAGTAAGTATAATATTATTCTATACACAAGCGTTATATTGGGTCATATGGATTATAATTTTTAAAAAATTGAATTATCATACATAGTAATAATAATAATAATAATAATAATAATAATTTATTTTTAATGGTAAATTAATGCTTACTCTTTTTTATATCACTAGTAAAATAGATATATAATGTTATTACATATCTTGTTTCCTTTATATCATTAGTAAATAAACAGTATAATTATTTTTAAAAAAAATAAAGAAAATTCATTAAATATTCAAGTTGGATTGCGGGATAAGCTTAGAACAACTCCATTGGCAATTTTTTGAGTTTTATGATCAGTTTTATTTTAGGTGTAAGAGAGGAAATGTTGTGGGTTCTACTACTAATGTGAATTTCTTTTTCGTGTTTTTTTAGAAAAAAAATTTAAAAAAAATGTTAGTACATGTTATGCAGACGTGCATGAGCATTGGGTAGTTTTCAACTACAGATCACTATGCATTTTTTATTTTTACATTTTCTCTCTCTACTAGAAAGTTATAATTTTTTAAATAAAAATTCACCATTAATCTTGCTATTAAGTATTAACAAAGTGAAGCTAAACTTGATGGCATTGAAGTTGACATCAAGGAAGGTTATTAAAGAATGATGGTAACATATAGAGGTGGAGGTAACAGCTCAACCTACTCCAATAATTATGGTTAATGATGAGAATTAAAATGTTTCTTTTTTTTGGGAGAAAAGAATTAAAATGTTAAAACTCGTAATCAAAGCGATAAATACATAATAATAGTAACACTATTTAAAAACATGATGAATATCAATCAATTATTAGTACTGAGGTTACTCATTTTTCTTTCTTTCCGCTGACTAATAAGAAGTGCATGGCAAAAATACATTCGATCTTTTAAATGAATTAGATTTTCATTTTTTTTTTGAGAATTCTATGGCTAAAAATTATATGTGTTGTCTAGCTTTGTTGTTATATCCTAAGCTAATAAAATGTTGCCTGTTGGCCCTACAACACCTCTCTTCTCCGTATCATTCATCATCAACTTCGAAATCATTGTGTTCTGGAGTGTAATTTCTCATCCTGTAATCTCTCCCATATGTCTCTTTTGTATATGATGGATTAGCATAGCATCCAACAACCTATATATAGCTAAACAAACTTAACTTTCATTACCAAAGTTTCAAGTTAAAACTTTGCTACCAAAACAGAGAAATTCTCCCATATAGGCTGTAATTGAAACTCGAATTTGAAAGAAATTATATATAGTATTAAAAAAAAACAACTTTGCTACCAAAACAGAGAAATTCTCCCATATAGGTTTAGTTGCTTTTTCTTTTTTTCTTTTTTTTTTTTTTGAGAAAAAAAAAAGCAACTAAACCTTGTTATTAACTAATATTTTTAGTGAGCAAGTACTTTTTAGGTGATGAGGGAAAATCCACAGTCACTATTCAAGAGTGTGCACTGATGAATAAATCCTGCCTTGTGACCCTAGCCGTCAAAGGGTCATAAGGAGGTAAACCAGCTTAAGTTGTTCATAGCTGACCGGCTCAAAATAAGAAAGCTAGGACTTGAACTCATGACCTTGTGGTTACAAGTTTGTATCCTTAGCAATCTTGATTAAAATTACACCCTATAGACAACATAGACTGGTTTACCGGTCTCCTTGTAGTCCTTTACCCGTTAGGGTTACAAAGTGGAATTCACCAAAAATACACAGTCTAGTAACGATTGCAAACTTTGTCATAAATATAAGGATCGGAGTATGTATACTATAGTATCCTAGTGGCTAGCTAGTGTATAGTACTACTGCAAAGAGTAGGTGGTATGTCTTCCTGCAATTTGACTTATTGTCTAAGTATTCAATTCTCAGGGTTTGCTTCTCGTGTTGTTCATCAAAACATGACTAATAGCAGAGCCTCGTGATAAATAATTTAATTAAGGTGCTCCACTCCTCCTGATCCAATCATCTTTCTAATCTTAGCTTGTAGTTCAAACTTGAAAGTTGAATCCAATCCTAGCTATATATGGAAACCATGATGGCATGAGATTATCGCACAAGATTAATTATATTCCTCCAAACCATCTTTCAAGTCCATCTTGTGATTGTTTTAGTATGTTTTTCATTTATAAGTTTAAATCACAAAATTAAGGGCGTATCACTACCCTGATTTTTTTAGACCGATAAATAGAACAGGTGATGATAAATCATGTGATGTGTTAATGTGGCTCAATATTGGTCTACTATGTCTCTAAATCTATACCTCACGACCATATTTACTAATAAAGTAAAGTTTATTAACTTACTTTAAGTTAGTTGATCAATTGAACTATGTTCGGAGACTTGGGAATGCGGTAGACTATTTTTTTCAGCTATAATATGAGATATAATTGCTAGATTCAACTACATAATTATACGTCACTCAAAGATTTATACTCAAAATTATGTTCACTTATATTGCTTTATTTTATGATCAAGTGACAGTTGCAACATTAAGTAAAATATTATAAATTCAATTCTTATCTAACTTCAATGCTGCCAAAGACCTTGTGGTCTAATGGCACCCAGTGTCTCGGTTTACACTCCCACATGGATGATCGGTTTTTTGTGTTGTGCTTCATTAGGTTAAGAAAGTAGCTAATGATCCAGTTTTTTAAATTATTTTTCAATAAAGGAATCGACACATCAGCGGTAAACAAGTCATTTTAGGTGAAATTACATTAATTTGTGTTGTTTAGGGACCCAATTATATATATATATATATATATATATATATATATATATATATATTTTTTTTTTTTTTTTGAATTTAGTGACCTAATTACAATTTGGTGTGTAGTTGGATGACATATTTGACTCTTATTTCATTATTAAATTACACTTTTATTACTTTCAAAAAAATTACACTTTTATTTTTTTTATTTAAGAAATATCGAACTTTTTTCCACGACACCTATCAAATTAAATTATACGGAGTAATACACTTGCTGATTACATGCCCTATTCTGCTATTCATAATTCTTTTATTGCCTTTGTCTAACAGTCTAACCTAACCAAGCAAGACCAATACAGAAATACAATAAAATTACACCGGATTTGTAGCTTTCCTTATACTAACCGAATATACCCGCCACCCATCCCCAAAAACCTTACTGCGTATTTCACTCGCTATATATACCATCTCTCTCCTGCATAATTCATCACTGTCCTTGATAGCTCGAATCTCAACCACTGATGGCGACGAATTCGAGTTCCAGAGGGAGCACGGAGCTTCTGTTACCGAAGAAATGGAACAGCGATAGAGAAACCAGCCCCGAGAGAACTGTAGTATGGACTGAACCGAAATCGTCGTCGTCGAAGACCGAGAAGAGAGTTCCGGTGATCTATTATCTCTCCAGAAACGGTCAGTTCGAGCATCCGCATTTCATCCAAGTTCCTCTCTCTTCCCCTGAAGGCCTCTACCTCAAAGGTAATCCAAATCCTACTCGCATTTCTGGATTTTATCGCATAATCGCGTTGCGGATTTGAGAAATTCTGAGATTGTTGTTCTAATTTACGTTTTGTATTGTGATATAATAAGATGTGATAAATAGACTGAATGTTCTGAGAGGAGAAGGCATGGCGTCTCTGTTCTCGTGGTCTTCGAAGCGGTGAGTTTTTTTTCGTTTTAGTTGAGAATGAAGGATGGATTATTTGAAGCAATGCATTGATTTGATCGTTTTGAGCAGGAGCTACAAAAATGGATACGTTTGGCATGATCTATCGGATGACGATTTGATATATCCTGTGAACGGTCGAGATTACGTTCTGAAAGGATCGGAGCTTCTTCCGAGGTCGGTGAGCTTCCGAATGTGCGAAACGGCGTCGAAGACGGAGGATTCCGGTGAGATTCACAAATTACCGGCGTCGATCGCGGAGAGGAGGACAAGGAATCAGTCCTGGGACTCGTTCGATAATAATAATCCACAAAACGACTACAGAGCAATGTACAAGTCCGAGTCGAGCAGAGAATTCTCCGCGAAATTCGCGGCGGAAGTAGGGACGCAGAAGGCGGAGAGTCGGGCGGGGGGACGAGGAGGGAGGACGACGAGAGAGGCGGCGCAGGGGAGCAAGAGTGTGGAGCTGAGCAGAGAAGAGCTGCCTTCACCGCCATCCATATCTAGCTGGGAGTATACGGACGGCGTGAGTAGATCAGGGAACGTTCATCGACGTACTCTCACAAGAGATCACACGGCTGAGAATGATCTTTCGAGTGGGAGAGTAAAGGCTTCGCGCGTCGTGATGCACCTGATTACCTGTGGATCCTCCACTACAGTTGACTCGGCTCTTACAAAAAGCAAAAGCAGGAACAAGTTTTGAGGAGTTTTTGGTCATTTGGTTGGTTTTGATTTTGAGGTGATACTTGAAGAATGGTCAAAAGTAGCGGTCATGGTACATAAATGATTTTACCTTTAGTAACTCTAAGCTTTGTCCATGATTTTTAGCTGTACAATCACCACCTCTTGAAGAAAAAGAAATTAAATTCATCTTATATATTCACCACTCAAGAAAATAGGAGAACAGTTAAAAAAAGAAGTATAATACTTGATATTTTCAAAATCTCAATTTCATGTTTAAAAACTAAATCCCTCCATCGAGTTGAACACTGGTTGGTATCTTTTGTACCTTTTTACATTCAAATTGTAATCAAGTTTTTCCTCCAATATCTACTAATAATTCTTGCAAAAAATTTTACTACCGTCTTGAATCTATATATTATATAAGACGATACTTGTGTATGTACTTTTTATTTTGACAAGGATTTAATTATTAATGAATTCAATTATACAATTACTTCAATTAGTTTGGTATTTTGACTTAACCTCATTCATCCATCTTAATCTGTCTTAGTAATCATAGGATGAAAGTTTTTGTTAGTCTTGTATAACTACTTGAATCCAATTCAATAATTTCTTGTCCAATTATATACTTTGTATGTATTATAATTTATAAGATCATATTTTGGTGTTGCATAACAGAAGCAAAAGTTGGGAATGGGATATAATGTAGGTGAGGGTGTAATGATTCAGTTGGATTTGGATGCTCGAAATGCAAGAAAGAAGGGAGAGATAGCTTGCCTTTCACAGTCTGTGTGTTGAAGCTTTTGGTCCAACTGGCGTAAGAGTCAAATCTAAGCTTGTGCAATGCGATTAAGACATTTATTGTTATTTTAGCCTTTTTTAAATTCATAATAAATTGTACTCTTTTGCACACAATGAGTCTTAATCCTAACCATATATTAAATTGGTGGAGCTCATATCATTTGGGGTTCCAATTACTTTTGCTACTCAAAACAGAGTTTTAAGTGCAATTGATCATTCACCATATCATTGTGGTTTGCAAATTAAATCAATTTTGTTGTTCTGCCAACTATACATGTGTTATTTCATGTATGGTGAAAATGTATACCTAAAATTATTGATTCCGTTCAATTATATTTGTCTTTATTAAAGAAATTGTTATAGAATAATATGTACTTTTTAAATTTAAACATTAGTGCTTTAAAAAAAATAAATTTAAACACTAGAAATAATTAAGAATGGCATTTGCAATCTATGTAATCAAGCTAAGTGATCAAATTCATAATTATTACTATTTTTTAGACCATTTCCAACTTAAAACATTAAACTCTATACCAAATTTTGTATTAAAATTGAATATTCTTTAGTATATTCTTACACCAAATTTTATTCATCTCAAACTAATTTTACACCAAATTTTATTCATACACTAAAATAATTTGTATTCTCATAAATTAAAAATTTTTCTTTAATTATTTTAATATGAAATATAGTTTACTCAACTTAATTTTGTTGAAATTATATTTTATGTAATTTAATTTTTTATGAATATATATTCAATATTAGGTTTGTTTTAATCGTTTTGATGGTCAATCTAAATAACTTGTAGCTCAATAGCACATTTGTGACTTTCCCACATGAGATTTGAGGTCACAGATTCGACTCTTTGTGCTTTAATAAATTGAGAAAGTAGTTGATCTCATAAGTTTGGGACGGGGTGTACCCTGCCTAATTGTACTTTGCTTCGGGTATTTATACAATTTATATTTACCCAAAAAAAAAAAATGTTTGCTATTGTCAAATTTATTGCAGATTTGCAGTACTTTGTTTTGGTGTTTGGACTTGTAAAGGCTCAACAACTCTACGCCCGTGACTCGCAACACGAACATAATCAAAACGTCAATTTAATTAAGACGGAATAAAATTGATTGGAAATGCGAAAATGTCAAGCAAAAAACAACATAAGAACCTAAGAGGTACAATGTAAGGCATACGATAATATACTTGTCCAATAAAAAAAACAGTTAAGGCAACTAGCCAACTAGGCCATAATAAACTTAACATGGACCGTAAGCCCACAAGCAAGCTACCAAGCCATATCTTTTTTGTTACACACACTATTGATGTAAAAGAAAATCTTGTGATCGAAAGCGATGATCAAGTGAATGAAGCATGATTTTTGTACTTGAATATTATATGTTTGATTCTTGTCAATACATTCTTGATCGAGTTTGTTGTATATGGTCATTGTCAATACATTCTTGATCGAGTTTGTTGTATATGGTCATTGTCAATACATTCTTGATCGAGTTTGTTGTATATGGTCATTGTCAATACATTTTTGCGGGTGACGATAATATTAATACTGGAATATGTTTAAGGAAGCAATAGTTGTAAATACAAGATTGTGAGCGTGTCCCCCTTGCTATTACAATAATGGGCACAACGGCAAGTATCATGATATACAGTGGTTATAATAGGTTCTACTGGTCTCAACTCGAACCATATCATTTAGATTTAGTCAGGGTGTGAAGGCACCGAGAGCGGGCGATTTCAATATCGCCTCTACTGAGGCTCGATCTCACGACCTCCCGTATGAAAGAGTCGTTACATGTCATTTGAGCACAAGGTGCTTGACAATTCATAAGGTAGTTCAATTGTCCTAATAACTCAAATATTAAGCATGGGTAAATAAACTTAGGAAGCTAAGGGTGTTTCACTACGATGCTCAACCGACCTAGTGTGGTCGAGGAAACTTGGCCTTTTGCAATGTGAATCACTTACACCGTACCGACCAAGTCAGTATCAATCGACCTATGCCTACCTAGCTACATGGACTAACTCACCATAGAGTCTGTCATGTTGTATAACAAGGGTGCATCAATGATTGATCGGACAATTGTCTCCTCCAACCAGGGCATGCCACATCAAACTCATTTGTCATAAGCCATCATGACACTAATTCGAGGCAGAGTATAAATAGGACATGTATGGTTATCTTGTATATGTAATTCATCGTCTACTTCCTACTATTCATTGTATTAACTATTGTATGACGACCTACTTGATTAAACAATTCTGACTGAAGTCCTAATAATTACCTTCTATCAATACATTATCATCTCCTTATCCCTTATTTCACAATGTAACTCTAAACCCCTACTCTAATCTAACCTAATTTATGCTACCAATAATATTTTAAAATAATGATATATGCTCTTTTCAAAGATATTAAATAAAACACAAAACACAAAATTAGTCCGAGTAAAACATGAATTCTTACGTTAAGTCAAGAGCCATCCTCTTTTATCATTAAACCACAAGCTAAGGTCATTAGTACAAGGAACAGAACAAACTTTACAGCTGCGCTATAGCCTATTGGGTAGTACACTTTGTCTAGATACAAAAAGTAGTGTTTGGTTTGATTCAAACTTGATAAGGATGACGACCATTTAAAAAATAATAATGTGTTCTTCTTTGAGTACAAAATTCCAAAGAGACAAGTTTGCTCTCTACGTAGAATTGACCATTGGCTGCTAGGCCTGTAGGCAGTAGATATGTGCATGAACGTAACCCAGCACGCTGGATTAGTCTTCCGTGTTGCTGAAATTAAAGTTTTTTTTAAAAAAAAAAAAAAAAAGTATACTTCGTAATTATCAAAATTGTATTATATATTTTACTTTTTTTTTTTTTTCTTTCATGTCATTTGTTATCATAATTATTAGCATGATCAATAATTCAATATATATCATGAATGTTAATATGTCATATATATAGTGAATATGAACATTTCTTTTTAATAATGATTTATCTTGTCACTTGGAGGATTTGTACATTTTTGTGCAACGAGCTTAACTAAAAAGATATTGAAACGGATCAAATTTGTGATCTTTTAGATAAGAGAGTCATAATCCACCCATTCGATCACCTCTTTTGAGACATTTTGTACATTTGTTTAAATGTATGTTATTTGGGTTGTATTAGGTAGCAAGTGTTGGCAAAATAGGATAGCTAGGTGGAGCAAATAGGCTTGCCAATAAACATTAATACAAAGTTTTAAAGTCAATAGGCAAAAGGGTCAAATAGACCCATGTACTAACACTGGTTGTTCATCCAGCACCATGAACTAAAATATGGTCCATCTAAGTCATTATACTCCTAATTATTTTTCATCTAGCATTTTTAGTCCATTTCTAACAAGTAACCCATCTAATTTGTTGACATGGAAAAATAAAATAATAAAAAATGATGACATGTTATTTATATGAATGTTTTGGATGATTTTACCTATTTCATTAATGAAGAAAATGATTTCTTGCAATGAAATAGGGTAGAAATCAAAGTTGTTATATAATGTTTTAATTACAGTGTACTGCACGACTGTGTATGTATAGTGGGATATTCAAAGTTGTTTGGCAATGAAATTCTATATATGAAAATCGATATATTAAAATTAAATATAATAACTTAAGATATTATATTGGGTAAATTTTATTATTTTTTTAAAAAAAATTAATTTTTATATATCAATTTTCATGGAATCTCATTGTCGAACGACACTGAATACCCCGCAATACATATACAGTACACTCCGCTATACATACACAGTACACTGTAGTTGAAACTTTATATAGCAACTTTGATTTCTGCCCTATTTCTTTTCAAGAAATCATCCAAAAATACAATATCTTAAGTTATTCAATTATCCAAAAATCCAAAAATATTAATTTATTTTTAAAATAAAATAAAATTTACCCAATACAATATATCTTAAGTTATTATAAAAATAATTTAATTTTCATATATCGATTTCCATGAAATCTCATTGCTGAACGATAGTGAATACCGCGCTATACATACACTCATGTAGTTAAAATTTTATATAACAATTTTGATTTCTACCCTATTTCATTGCAAGAAATTATTTTTTTCATTAATGAAATATGGTAGAAATCATCCAAAACATCCATATAAATAACATGTCATCATTTTTTCAAATTTTATTTTTCAATGTCATCAAATTAGATGGGTTACTTGTTAGAAATAGGCTAAAAATACTAGATGAAAAATAATTAGGAGTATAATGACCTAGATGGACCATATTGTAGTTCATGGTGCTAGATGAACAATCAATGATAGTACATGGTCCTATTTGACCCTTTTGCCAGGTCAATAATGAGTCTGGATGATTCAATACGAAATTAGCATAAAGTTTAAAAACATTAAATGCCAAAATTTAAATAAAAATTATTTTTAATTATTAATATTGACTTGTTGGTGGGCTTGAAAGATCTATGATGAGGCGGACGTCTTAATCCCCAACTCTCCTCCCCCCCCCCCAAAGTCATTATACCATGGATCATGGGTCATAATTGAAACTGCAGTTGTGTTAAACTGATAATGCAGTTGTGTTAAACTGATAATGTAGTTGTGTTGAAAAGATACTGCAGTTGTGTTGAAAAGATACTGCAGTTGCGCGAAACAGAGGTCGTGCCATCCATCTGGAACTGCAGTTGTGTTGAACGGATACTGCAGTTGTGTTGAACGGATGAACGACCTCTGTTCCATGCAACTACAGTTTCCTTTCAACACAACTGCAGTATCTTTTCAACACAACTGCAGTATCCGTTCAACGCAATTGCAGTATCAGCTATGATCATGGTCCACCATGCATTGTGGACCATGGTCCACAGTATAATTTGCGCTCCCCCAACCCCAAAACTTTATTATGTAGTAAGACGAGCCAACCTAACGAGCTAAACCATTTTGATAGCTTTAGTACCAAATATTGTTTATATGAATTTTCACAGTATTCGGTACAAAAAATACTGATACCATCAATACTTTATTAAAAAAAAAAAACTAAGATAATATGGATGTAACTATGTATGGCGTGTAACACATGCAAGATCAAGTTCTTTTGGTTATTTGGGGGGTTGGGGGGTTGCATGCCATTATTAATTCAATCATTCTTGCATTAGTTGCTTGGCTTGATTTCCTTCTTCCTTAATAAATCAGAATGAATCACATGGATGGCCATCCAATACATTCACCTTAGCTTGCTTCACACTCTCTAATTCTGCATTTCGTTAGGTGAGAATGTCCACTACCATTTGTATTTTGACAAGGAAGATACAAAACATATGGCCAAAAATAAAGAACAAAAACTTAATTATACTCCATTTATTATATATATTTTATTCTTTAAAGCTAAAAATTTTATCATACCACTAGATCATAATAGCATTGTTGTTGAGCATATAATAATTTAATATATGACAAATAAATGTTCAATTCAATTAGACTTTTAGTTGAAATTAAATATATATCATTTAATTTGGTATCAGAGTCGGTTCTATACGAAAGGTCATGGCTTGGGTGGGCATATAATATCTAAAGCATTAATATATTGTCTAACTATATATTAATTTAACCTTTTAGTTGAAATAGAATGCATCCTCCAATTGTTAATTTTAGTTTAAATTAATTGCAAATCTACATACGTTTTATTTGGCGTAGATAAAATTTAAACTGACCTTCTAATACTCCCAACTCATAAACAAAAAGCATCTTAACTTCTTAAAAGGGATAATTAGATGGGTGAAGTATGATTTTTGTACTAGAAGGTTACGAATTCGATTCTGGTGACAATTAATTTCACTAGTATCTTTAATTAAAGTAGACCCAAATTATCCTTCTTGGTCTAGACCGTTGCATGAGATCTTTCTAGTGCGATTTACCTCTTATGTGTAACTTATGTGTTTTTACATAGGACCGAGATTTACCCAACGCAAGTGGATATGAGTTTTTTTGGTCACGGAAAAGTAGCCCCAAATTAAAATATAATTTGATAACAACGTTACCGTTGACTTAACTCTAGCTACATCACATCAAATTGTCCCCAAAAAGAAGGCACTTTGATTGCCTTTAATTTCAAAATTAAATTACTTATAGTGAAGATTAATGGTTAATAAATCGTGATCATGTCACCATCACTCACAGTCAAAACGTTGGACTAGCTACTAGCTTGGATATAATCAATGGTTAATAATTTTCCAAACAAGAAATTGTTTGCTAACAGTTTTGGCAACCATGAGATAATTATACAGCTTAAAGTAAAACTATTGATATTTAATTAAGTCAAATTCAATGTACCTTATAGTCATCACAATTCATGCCTATTTGATATATGCCAATTCAGGTGAGAATATGCTTTTACGTAAAAAAATAATGGAGACTAATATGATTCATTCATCTAGATAGATCAACGGTACGGTTAAAAATTGTTGAAAAATAAAGGAAAAAGATGTAGAGTTTTTTAAAAAGAAATATTGAAAACGTGAAAGTTTTTAATAAGAGTTAATTCCATTTTTTGTCATAGATTTATAGGTGACATTCCACTTTTAGTCATTTTTTATGAGAACATCCACTTTTGGTCATAGTATTATTGTGACATGACCAGTTTTGGTCCTCCATCAACAAAATCATTGAAATGTCGTTAAATATAAGGATATTTAGATCTTTTTTATACAAAGTATGTAGATTCATTATATATTTTATGTATATTTTTTTAACAGAAATCCATAATTGAAGATCGAAATGCCCTTGTATTTAACGAAATTTAAACTATTTTGTTGATAGAGGACAAAAAATAGTTATGTCACAATAATACTAGGACCAAAAGTAGATGTTCTGATAAAAAAAGGACTAAAAGTGAATTGTCACCTATAATTCTAGGACCAAAAATGGAATTAACTCTTTTTAATAATTATAAAATTGACCTCATACGTATTAACACACACGCACACACACACAAAATTGTCATCAATTTTTTTTCTTAATTTTCAACTCTTGATCAACTTAGATAGATGAATGAAATTAATCTACACTTTTTATATGGGGCATATGTACTCATGTATATGCACTACTAGTTATTTGTGAATGCACTATCATTCGTTTTTAAATGCATAGTCGTAATTACACAAACATCTCTGCATTTTTTTTCCATTCTTCTTTAATTTCTGACCTTGATCAGCCCAGATAGATGAATGAGATAAATATGTACTTTTTACATGAATTATGTATTCTCACTTGAACATGTCTTCACTTTTTACATGATTCGTGTGTTGTCGCCTACCGTAAGTGATAATTTGAATTGGGGTTTTCATCAAGTTAACTCCTCTCCAAACATTTTTTTTCTATTATTATTGGAGTTATATGGTGCATGATGTATTTTTCATATTTCGTGTCTATGTTTTTCTTCTTTCTTCTTCTTTTTTGGTGTCCTCAGAATTTCCATCGTCGAATATAGTGACTAATCCCCTCGATGAATGGTAGGAACCTTTTTAGGTGTGACAGCTTAGAAATTTAAAGTTGCTTCATACGCAATGCTATTGATCTAACTTTAAAAAGAAAAAAAAAAAACTAAAGTTTAGTATTGTCCTAATGACGTTTTACTCCAAGTCATCATACGCGTCATTAGTACGTAATGGCTAATTTTATTTGATTTTGTCCAAATTTAAATTTGACTAATAATATGGCAATTGGAAGTCAAATTTCGATAACACGGAGTATCAAAGTTGCAATGTGTTGCTTAAAATATTCCAATGAGAAAATGTTTAATATTTCTTTTATCATTTAATTTGGACGAAGTGATTTAGAAGTACATGCAGATTCATGTACTAGATTGGAACTGTATTGTGAGCCAGAAATTTTATAAAACGTACGCATACCTCGTAGTCTCGTACAGCAACATCAACTTTCCAAAAACCTAACGTATTCCTCACTACAATCTATACTATTAAATGCCTTTGTGCATGCCTCTACTGAATTAAAGTCTACGAGCTATCTTAGAGGATGCTTTATTATTTGACTTAAGTGGTTTGCCGTGTCGTGAGAGAGATATTTCAAAGGGGTGTCTAATGTAACTATGTAAGACGTCGGGTTTGGCCCTCCCTTTGATCCAAAAAAAAAAAAGAAGTCTACGAGCTATTACGTGTGCATAAACTAGCTAGAGAAAAGTTTTTTAAGTTTTGGATAAGTTTTTACATTTTGTAGACCGTTTTTGTGATTAAAAATGTTTTAGGACGTGTTTCTTTAAAATACATGCATTTTTTTGGTACGTTTCAAGAGTTAAATTAATTTAAAAAATTTGGATCACAAGCTTGTTCTGACCTCGGTACAAATATATATATATTGTATACACTTCTATGTATATTCTTATACTGTATTATTATCAATTATAAAATTAATAAATAATTAATATTTATCTATATTTTTTTCTGTTACAATGTAGTATCTCCTATCGCATCCACGAGGCTCAAACCTACTCCCTTCCATGTGAAAGTGTAAACCGGGTGTCACTAGAATCACTAGACCACAAGGTCTTGGCGCATTTTTTATATCATATATTGTGTTTCGTTTCTTGTTTCTATGTTACCTATTCTGCTAGCTTACTAACAAATTTTATTTTTAAAAATAATATTTTTCAATTAAATTAAATTTGATAATGATGATAAGGATATGATGATGACAATATGAATTAAAAGAATATTAATATCATTGACACCAAATTGTACCTTAAAGACATTACTAGAAGTATTAAAACAAGCTTCCTCGTCTTCAAGGAAATGCATAGTATTTACTATTTAGTTGACTTCCATGCCAATTAGCTAGTCTAGTTAAACAAATTTACCTATAAGAATATTATGTAAACAAAATTTCCACAAATACTTTATTAAAAAAAAAAAAACTCTAATCACATGTTTTACTCCGTCAATCGACAAACAATTATATACCGAGACTAGCCATACTCGTGTCGAAGATCTTAAAGGGTAGCAAAACAATTTCTCATGATTTTAAGGTAACTGCATTCTCAAGATCCGAATAGAGACTCTTTTTTTTTTTTAGTGCGCAGGAGGGACCGCAACTCCGGAAGGTCCCAAGAATTAGTAGATTCTCTTTGTAGCCAAGTTTCTAGTGTCTCTTTAAAGGATGTTCATAACGTCGTCTAGGCACGGGGTGGGGGGAGGGTGAGTCAAGACTGTTGTGTTACGCCAACTATCATACCACAAGCTTGTGAATCTTTTGAACCAGACAAGGAAAACACTACTACACAAGGAAGGAACGTTAATTTGAGGAAGGCAAATAGAGAGAAGAAAAAGGCTGGATGGATGACAAATGATTATGTCTATAATTAAGGGATTGAGAAGATCATATGATATCACAGAAAAGGAAAGAATCATNCTAATTTTATTTGATTTTGTCCAAATTTAAATTTGACTAATAATATGGCAATTGGAAGTCAAATTTCGATAACACGGAGTATCAAAGTTGCAATGTGTTGCTTAAAATATTCCAATGAGAAAATGTTTAATATTTCTTTTATCATTTAATTTGGACGAAGTGATTTAGAAGTACATGCAGATTCATGTACTAGATTGGAACTGTATTGTGAGCCAGAAATTTTATAAAACGTACGCATACCTCGTAGTCTCGTACAGCAACATCAACTTTCCAAAAACCTAACGTATTCCTCACTACAATCTATACTATTAAATGCCTTTGTGCATGCCTCTACTGAATTAAAGTCTACGAGCTATCTTAGAGGATGCTTTATTATTTGACTTAAGTGGTTTGCCGTGTCGTGAGAGAGATATTTCAAAGGGGTGTCTAATGTAACTATGTAAGACGTCGGGTTTGGCCCTCCCTTTGATCCAAAAAAAAAAAAGAAGTCTACGAGCTATTACGTGTGCATAAACTAGCTAGAGAAAAGTTTTTTAAGTTTTGGATAAGTTTTTACATTTTGTAGACCGTTTTTGTGATTAAAAATGTTTTAGGACGTGTTTCTTTAAAATACATGCATTTTTTTGGTACGTTTCAAGAGTTAAATTAATTTAAAAAATTTGGATCACAAGCTTGTTCTGACCTCGGTACAAATATATATATATTGTATACACTTCTATGTATATTCTTATACTGTATTATTATCAATTATAAAATTAATAAATAATTAATATTTATCTATATTTTTTTCTGTTACAATGTAGTATCTCCTATCGCATCCACGAGGCTCAAACCTACTCCCTTCCATGTGAAAGTGTAAACCGGGTGTCACTAGAATCACTAGACCACAAGGTCTTGGCGCATTTTTTATATCATATATTGTGTTTCGTTTCTTGTTTCTATGTTACCTATTCTGCTAGCTTACTAACAAATTTTATTTTTAAAAATAATATTTTTCAATTAAATTAAATTTGATAATGATGATAAGGATATGATGATGACAATATGAATTAAAAGAATATTAATATCATTGACACCAAATTGTACCTTAAAGACATTACTAGAAGTATTAAAACAAGCTTCCTCGTCTTCAAGGAAATGCATAGTATTTACTATTTAGTTGACTTCCATGCCAATTAGCTAGTCTAGTTAAACAAATTTACCTATAAGAATATTATGTAAACAAAATTTCCACAAATACTTTATTAAAAAAAAAAAAACTCTAATCACATGTTTTACTCCGTCAATCGACAAACAATTATATACCGAGACTAGCCATACTCGTGTCGAAGATCTTAAAGGGTAGCAAAACAATTTCTCATGATTTTAAGGTAACTGCATTCTCAAGATCCGAATAGAGACTCTTTTTTTTTTTTAGTGCGCAGGAGGGACCGCAACTCCGGAAGGTCCCAAGAATTAGTAGATTCTCTTTGTAGCCAAGTTTCTAGTGTCTCTTTAAAGGATGTTCATAACGTCGTCTAGGCACGGGGTGGGGGGAGGGTGAGTCAAGACTGTTGTGTTACGCCAACTATCATACCACAAGCTTGTGAATCTTTTGAACCAGACAAGGAAAACACTACTACACAAGGAAGGAACGTTAATTTGAGGAAGGCAAATAGAGAGAAGAAAAAGGCTGGATGGATGACAAATGATTATGTCTATAATTAAGGGATTGAGAAGATCATATGATATCACAGAAAAGGAAAGAAAGGGATTGAGAAGATCATATGATATCACAGAAAAGGAAAGAATCATGCTAGCAAGGAAAGATTAAAGTATTTACATTCAATAAGTTTTCTATATATTGTATTCATCTCCATTGTTGCAGTAATAAGTTTTCTATATATTGTATTCATCTCCATTGTTGCAGTAAGAAGAATTCTATATATTGTATTCATCTCCATTGTTGCAGTAAGAAGAATTCAAGCATTGTTTTAACTATTGCCTTTGTTTTGGAGTTTTACGTGCACTCGAAGCTCGTAACTAAGGAGTCGTACTTGCTCGAAAGGTACAATGATACGCTTGCGTATACATTGGTGCTTTCATTGAGAGGCCGGAGTGTGGTGGGAAAGGGCTACCTGGAAGAGGGCTACCCGGTGCTTGATAAGGTTCAAAGGGAACTGAGAAGAGTCCGGAGTGAAAGCTATCCAGAGTGAAGCCATCCACTCTTCCGGTGCCGGCCTAGCGGAGGGGGCGACCTAGAAAAGGGCTACCTGGTGCTTGATAAGGTCCAGAGTAAAGCCATCCAAAGGGGAAAAGGGCTACCTGGTGCCGAGAAGAGTCCGGAGTGTGAGCCGTCTAGAGTAAGTCGCCGCGGACGTCGGCTTCTCAAGGGGTAGGCAATGATACGATCCCACATCGGCTCCACAAGAGATTGCGGAGTGGTACTTAAGTTGGGGCCAAACCTCCACTCATGAGCTAACTTTTGTGGTGGAGTTAGGGTCTTGGCTTGAGTGCCGTATCATGTTGTCCCTCAATTGTTGCTTTGCTCCAAGTTAGTCAAGAAAGTCCGCGCACTGATTGTCCTCCCGAAGGGTACGTGTGATATCACGAACTTGGAAACTTTTCTTGATGGCATTTAATTCACATCCATGGGGCCACAAAGACTTTATTTATTAATGGAAAATTGTCCTATCTTCTGCGTACTATACTTTTTGTACGTCAGTATATTGTCCCATTTGTCATGGCTAAATTAATTCGAATTTTACAACCATTTATACTTACCGAATTCTTGTGATTTACTCCGATCCGTAACAAATCGTGACGAGTTACTTTAGATGAAGTCGTATTAGATATTGCAAGATTCGGTATAAAAAGTTTATTGCAAATAAAATTATTATTAATTAATTATGTTGTCAAGTGATAGTTACAGAATTTGATCGTAAAATTGTACGCATAGAATACATAATTAAGAATATATTCTACTTTTGATCTTGATTATATAGTGCACTGTCAAAGTTGAAAATTGCCAAACACTTTGTGCTTAGATGGCATGCATGTACTGATCTCTCCCATATTGGAGGTCATGAGTTCTAGCCTCCGTATTAAGCTGAGTTATCATGATTTGTTGATCCTTAGAGTTGGAGATTCAACATTTTGGGAAGAAAAGTAAAATGGTGTCTAAAAATAAAACAAATAAAACTCAATGACCAAAAATTGAAATGTCAATATTATCTAGATATTAATTACGTGTGAAAATAAGGAGGCTAACTATTTCTATACTACGTAGCACGTTGCGTAAAAGTGAAACAAATGAAAATTGATGACAAAATTAAAAAATTATTATCAAGAAATCAAATGTAGAACAAACTCTGTTAAATGTGAAAACAAGTAGTATGGTCAGATGCTATATCCTAGCCAGTGCGCCGTGTGTTTGAAAATATAGTTGATACCACAAATCCCCAACTGTATAGTAGCAGCACGCATATCTTCTACAACATGTTGTAAATTTCCGACATAGTGACCTACGACGATGGAACATATTTTAAGACTTTAGTCATCGGATCGATCTCAAACGTGGTACTACTAATCCCCATCTGTTACTGATACATAATATGAATTGGATTGCGTTTTTCACACAAAGCGACCCCCCTAGTGGAAAATTAAGAGAGCGGAAATTAAAATGGTCTAAACAATGGATGATAATGTAGGAAAGTTCCCAAAGACGACGCTAATTGTCAGCGTGGCTTACTGGATTATTGGCGTGCAGATCATGAGTCATGACTACTGACTATGACTCTACCTTCTCCATCTCGATTCAGCATTTGCGCTGTGCTAAGCATCAGAGTCACGCTTACGTGGTGGATGACACCTCAAATTTTTTTTAAAAATTTTTCTTGATGCACTGTATCTGGATGTGATCCGGAAAAAAGTGATGATTTAGAACTCTTTAGTAGAGCGTAGCCCTACAAGAGTTATTAATTTTAAAATGTGATTAAGAACTCTTTAGAAGAGCGTAGCCCTACAAGAGTTATTAATTTAGAAAAAGGTGATTAAGAACACTTTAAAATTACACAGCTATAGCAGAGTTGTCTTTAGTATGGATTTGGTCTAGAAAATGTTACTCTTATCTTTAGCATAGCACAACCCTATAAGAGTTGTCATTAATATGAGTTTGGTTTACAAAAGGTGAATTGGAACTCGTTAACATAGCTCAGCCTTACAAGAATCGTCATTAGTATGGATTTGGTCCATAAAAGGTTATTCAGAACTCTTTAGCATAGCGTAGCCCTACAAGAGTTGTCATTAATATGAGTTTGGTCTAGAAAAAGTGGACTGGAACTCATTAACATAGCTCAACCCTACAAGAATCATCATTAGTATGGATTTGGTCTAAAAAATGTGATTATTCATAACTCTTTAACATATAATTTGGTCTAGATCGAAAAGGTAATTCATAACACTTTAACATAGTGCAGGCCTACAAGAATTGTAATTAATCTAAATTTGGTCTAGGAAAAAATGATTCAAAACTCTTTAACCTACCACAACTTTACAAGAGTAATTATGATCGATTTTTTTATTTATTTTATTTTATTTTTAGTTTCTAAACAAACAAGATTACATAAATTTAGGTTATTTAGAATCAACACGATTGTTTAAAATATGTACACGATTCAAGAAAATCAACACGAGAAAAGCAAATTAAAGATTTTAATGGAGAGATTAAAAAAAAAAAAAAAAAAAACTACAACCCTGTAACAAGAAAAAATACTATTTCAAGCCATCCAATATCAATACACATATATGTGATATGTCCAGTTTCAATCAATTAATTCCAAAATAATATTGACCATATTGCAGTTCGAGTTACACCGGTTGAAAATTAATTGTATTATTTCACACTTCATACCTAATATAAAAAAAGTCAGTCAATTCCATAATTATATTATACATTATGTGTAAACTAACTAGAGGACTTGTATAGCTGTGAGAGAAGCTAGCCGTTTTCACATGCATGATCTTTGGGTTACGTTGAACTTGAATGCCGCCGCGGCATTATTCCCTCTCCGCGTATGGAAAATATTCCAGCGTATTAATCAAGTTATAACAAGCTGCAATCACACTTGAGTTTGTCGGGTTATTAGTTTATTAATCACAAAATTTCAAGTTCTACACGTTATGAAAGCAACTTAATAACCTTTTTAGTTTGAATATATTAGTTATGGACAACCCTAATTTACTACTATATCTGAGGGTGTACACTGAGTAAATCCCTAACTAACAAAAGACCGAAGTAAACCGACTTAAATTATCCTTCAAACCAAAAAGACCAATAAACTACCAAAAGTGAAACTTGTAATATTATAGTTAATTACTAAGTTAACAACTTACCCTGGTGATTTACTTCTTTAATTTGTATACGTAATTGACTTCACTCAAAATACATATCCCGATAACAATTGCAGACTTTCCTTTTAAGTATAACAAGTTATGGGGTGATTAAGATACATTATCTTCGTAGGAGAGACGGATAGATAGATCCAAAAGAGACGTAAGCAGCTGCAACTAATAGATTGAATGAAGAAAGTAAAACAAAAACTAGTGTACAATTCCCACTTAGTAGCACCACCACGCATGTACTCACCCATATCTAACTTACTTATCCCACAAGAAACGTGCCTCGTCATTGCCAAATAAAACAAGTCGATCAAGTAAACAACTTAGTCAAACTCATCCCCAACCCCTCTATAAATTCCCCTCCCAACCCCCCATTCCTTTCCTTCAATCCTTTCAAAAAGAAAAAAAATAAATTATCAATTAATTCAAAACCATTTCATGGCGAATCCGTTTATGATGAAGAGAGCGAGAGAAGAATTTGATCATCACGTGACCACCGTGGCGAACGGTTTGATGTTGCTCTCCGCCGCCGCCGGAGACCGGCAGGGGGATAGTTATCTGACGATGAGTAGCGGCGATCTGTGCGGCCGCGTTTTTGAGTGCAAGACGTGTAATCGGCAGTTCTCGTCGTTCCAGGCGCTGGGAGGGCACCGGGCGAGCCATAAGCGGCCGAGGATGATGACGGCGGCGGCGGCGGGGGAGGCGGTGGCGCTTTTGCCGCCGAGCTCGCCGCCGAAACCTAAGACGCACGAGTGCTCCATATGCGGGCTGGAGTTCGCCATTGGACAAGCGCTGGGAGGGCACATGAGAAGACACAGAGCGGTTGGGAATGACGCCGCCTTAAGCGGCGGCGGCGGCGGCGGCGATTCTCTTGCTCTTTCTCCTCCCGGCGGCGTTCCTGTGGTGAAGAAGCCGTCCAGTGGGCGGAGGGTTTTGTGCGTGGATTTGAATTTGACGCCATTGGAAAATGATCGCCTGGAGTTCATCAAGTTTGGGAAGATGGCCGGCCTAATGGTTTAATTGTTTGATTTCTTGTGTTACTGAAAACTCAGTATTATTAGATCTAGGTTTATTATATTATACGGAGTATATATATACGTCCTTCTATATTTAGATCATACTTTTGGTTTAATCGATCTTGTATTTAGCTCAATATGGATTTTTTTTTTTTTTTTNCAACTTACCCTGGTGATTTACTTCTTTAATTTGTATACGTAATTGACTTCACTCAAAATACATATCCCGATAACAATTGCAGACTTTCCTTTTAAGTATAACAAGTTATGGGGTGATTAAGATACATTATCTTCGTAGGAGAGACGGATAGATAGATCCAAAAGAGACGTAAGCAGCTGCAACTAATAGATTGAATGAAGAAAGTAAAACAAAAACTAGTGTACAATTCCCACTTAGTAGCACCACCACGCATGTACTCACCCATATCTAACTTACTTATCCCACAAGAAACGTGCCTCGTCATTGCCAAATAAAACAAGTCGATCAAGTAAACAACTTAGTCAAACTCATCCCCAACCCCTCTATAAATTCCCCTCCCAACCCCCCATTCCTTTCCTTCAATCCTTTCAAAAAGAAAAAAAATAAATTATCAATTAATTCAAAACCATTTCATGGCGAATCCGTTTATGATGAAGAGAGCGAGAGAAGAATTTGATCATCACGTGACCACCGTGGCGAACGGTTTGATGTTGCTCTCCGCCGCCGCCGGAGACCGGCAGGGGGATAGTTATCTGACGATGAGTAGCGGCGATCTGTGCGGCCGCGTTTTTGAGTGCAAGACGTGTAATCGGCAGTTCTCGTCGTTCCAGGCGCTGGGAGGGCACCGGGCGAGCCATAAGCGGCCGAGGATGATGACGGCGGCGGCGGCGGGGGAGGCGGTGGCGCTTTTGCCGCCGAGCTCGCCGCCGAAACCTAAGACGCACGAGTGCTCCATATGCGGGCTGGAGTTCGCCATTGGACAAGCGCTGGGAGGGCACATGAGAAGACACAGAGCGGTTGGGAATGACGCCGCCTTAAGCGGCGGCGGCGGCGGCGGCGATTCTCTTGCTCTTTCTCCTCCCGGCGGCGTTCCTGTGGTGAAGAAGCCGTCCAGTGGGCGGAGGGTTTTGTGCGTGGATTTGAATTTGACGCCATTGGAAAATGATCGCCTGGAGTTCATCAAGTTTGGGAAGATGGCCGGCCTAATGGTTTAATTGTTTGATTTCTTGTGTTACTGAAAACTCAGTATTATTAGATCTAGGTTTATTATATTATACGGAGTATATATATACGTCCTTCTATATTTAGATCATACTTTTGGTTTAATCGATCTTGTATTTAGCTCAATATGGATTTTTTTTTTTTTTTTTACAAGTGTTTTAATTTTTTATTTACATTTTTTAATTGTTCAGAATATGTATGTAAAAATAATTCAAAATTCAATTTCTTACCAAATCTATTACAATTGATGAATATGCATACTACACCAATTTACACAACTAAAATTAACATTTCAACGAAAAATACTAGACCACAACTAAAAACTCAAATCTCATAATCAAGAATTTTAACATTAAAACATTTTTACATGTTTGACGAATCTTCAAATCGTTTGTATTTTCGCACAAAAAATGATGTTTTTAATTGAGTGGATGTTTCATGATGTTTAATTAGATACCTAAATTATATTTTATCCTTATGATCAACGCTTTAAGATAAAAACCATTCTTTGGGATGAAGGGCATGAGGTTCTCTGCAATTGCATGGAGGACCAGGAAATTCATTATGGTACCAATACCAAACTTGGTAAGTGGTAAGCATGAAATCAAAGTCATTGGTTACCCCCTTGATTGCGCTTCATCATGTGATTTAGATGGAATTTTGGACCGCCCTCTTGACGGGAACTTTTGAGTGTAGTTTGGTTAGCTAGCTATTCAATCTTTATTTTTATTTCAATTTTTCTTTATCGAATAAATCAACTCATTAAGACTAACACATTTCTTAAGTTAAGAACGCTAATAATTTCATTTACAAAATCTGTTGAAGTTGCGGTGAGAACCGCTTCAATCACAATATTATATAAATAAATACTTTTAAAAGACTAATACTACATATACTTTTTTAAATTTTGCGCCATGTTTATATAGCATGTTTTGATTCATCTAAAAAAAAAAAGTGGCTCATAATTTTTTATTATAGTGTTTATCTTCTATCAATAAAATAACATATTCGAATTCATCTAGAAAAAAAAAAGAGTGGCTCATAACTTTTATTACAACGTAAGTTAATACCATTTGTAGTCTTTCGCGTATGGTGATTTTGTCACATTTAATTCTATACTTTCAAATTGAACATTCGTGACCTTTCAACTTTCAAAATGTTATCATCTAGGGTTCAAGTTAACCACTCATGATCTTTAACTATCAAATTTTAATCACCATGATCTTTGTAGGAGGACTACAACTAGTTAAATTTTGAAATTTGAAAGACCATGTGTGATTAACTTGGACTATATATGTTAACAGTTTGATAGTTGAATGATCACTAGTGTTCAATTTGAAAGTTTAGGATTGAATGGGGTAAACTCCTTCTCGCATTAACTCATTGCCTTGCACGTGCAAGCTAGCTATAGGCGGAGCACCGTGATGGTTATGCACCGAGTTGTATAGTTGAACATCCGCACTGCGAATTCTTTCAGCTGCGCTCCTCAGACTCCAGTAGAGTAGTCCAGTGCTCATGTCTCGCGGAGTTCAAAAAACAAAATCTTTCTTCTACGGTGGCGCGTTTTAACCTAGAACTTTCAGCATTGCTCCGACGACTCTCCGGTGAATGCAAAAGCTCTTTAAAAACCGATTTGTAAGATTAAGGCGGCTCTTATAGTCTTCTGTCCTCTGATCACTCTATTCATCACTTCTATCATTCAATGCCCGTCCTATACTTATACATGCATACAAATTCGTTTTTATAAACTTTTAAATTGGTTTTATATTTTGTATTATAATTTTCCCCATAATGAATTAGATTATGTGAATTTTCATATTTTTTTAATCTGCTCTGTCTACGTTTTATCTCCTACTTTTATTGTTTATATATATGTGTGTGTGTGTGTGTGTGTGTGTGTGTGTGTGTGTGTGTGTACTATCTGTACAAAACTTTATGCATTTATCTATATCTTAGATTTGATGATGTGTAGTGTAGGCTGGTGTTGCAATATTTTAGCGGCTGAACTGAACTACCAAGTATCTTCGATAAAAGCAAGTGAACTCTGCAACTCATCGGAGCAGAAACGGTATGGTTTTTCGGCTTAATTGTGTCATTTTAAGCAAATCTACGTCAGTTATGTGGCATTATTCATTAGTTCATTACATAATGTAATGGTTCTGATCTCTAGTGTATTTTTATTCGTCTTATGATGCATGCAGGGTAAGCTGATTTTTTTTTATTGGCTTCTGCAACTCATCTAAGCAATTATGATAAGTTTAGTGATTTGCTTATCTGATAATTTTCATTCATCGGCAGTGTTTAGTGTTTGGTTTTTGATCTCAAATGTTGTCTTCCTTCCTTTGAAATATTTTCCCAAACAATGAGCATGCAACAACATTAGGATCCTTTTGGCTCTATATTTGAAGGCAAAAGGTTAGACAAAGATTATGTAATATATCCATAATCCATTTGATATGCGTGTACATAAATGCTGAGGCATGAGAACAGAAAAGACCAGACAGAATCATAAAATGCATTCATGATGCTGCCTTCCATCTAAGAACCATAGGGATCCACAACACAAGCATAAGAGTTACTCCTTGTATCACAATCCATAATTAGCTTAACTATAAGTTTGCGTACATCTTGAATTTGCTACTTAACATATGGGTATTATTTTTATTTCTTGCTTAGATGCCTCAATAAGTTTAGTTAAATTTAGGATAACAGGATACTGCATACTGAACATTCTTTGGCTAAGAGGTATGGCTTATGAGGGTTCATCTGTACATTGGGGATCCTCCCTTTAGATGGTAAGATGGATAATGATAATGAGCATATTCTATAACTTGGATTCATGAATTGAGCATTTCTCTCTGTGCATATTCATGATAAACCAGAAGGAATTGTGTATATTAGGGTGGATCTCCATCCACAGCTCTGTAAGGAATATATTGAATTCTCTCATATCGAAGCATATATATATATATATATATATATATATATATATATGTTTTTTAAGACGACTCATTTTTCTTATGATCCTCATTTGCAAAAAGAATAATCAGAACAATAAAGATGAATTTACTTAGTAATAATGCATGTTTTAAATGCTAAATCACGATATATAATAGGTGCTTGTCTCCCTTTCTCATGTGTCTTTTACCTTTTCTTTCTTGCACTTGTTTGGGTTCTTTCTTCTACCATGCTGAATTGTCTTCTTTAGCAGGAATTGCTCTGATAGTTGTAGACGGTTGCTGATCAACTGGAGCTACCTTCTTCAGCATTGCTCAATACAGGAGAGTCTCGATTATCACTCTTACCCCATATTACCAGGTACAGTCCAACAGCTATGGTGCATGCTCCCAAAACACTACATTTAAGAAGCTAACTTATGTACTTAATTTGAAAATTACAAACATGAAACATGTCTTGGAAGAAGATCACATACTAAAATGACTGGAAAAGAACTTTCTTTGAGTAGGGATCATCCTCTCTTGACTCCCTTGGACAAGGGTGTGGACTGCCATATCTAAGATTTAGCGTAACCCAACCACTTCTATGGAGTCTCGAGAGAGTGAGAGGGTACCTTCCCTGTGATTAGGGGCGTAATTCAGCCAGGCCAAGCAAAACCACTACCAGCTTGAGCTCAATAAAGCTTTAATTCTAGAGCTTGGGCTCGGCTCAATACAAAGCTTCACTACATGAACTCATAAGCTCAATTGAGAATAGCGTAAATGATTTTTATCAGTTTTTTTAAAAAAAATAAATAGATGTATTAAGTAGGGTAAAATTATCATTAGATAAAAACATCATTAATTTTGATAGATATGAAGGGAATAGTATTGAACTTCACACCTTTTATATTAAGTCATGTGCCTATGTTGCTTAACAGAAATAAATGAAAATGCACCTTCCAAGGAGTAGCTGCTCAGCCAAGAGAAATGACCCCATAATTGCAACAATAACCAAGCTTAGAGGATTAAAAGCAGTGACAAAGAAAGGTCCTTTTTCCTTCATGATTACTCCAGAAAGGTAATAACCAATTCCAGTACAGATGATCCCCTGCATTATGAAATTACTGTGAAAATTCTCACATTAGTGTTTCAAATCCCACTATTCTAGTCATATCACTTAGTACCCATAAAAAGATTGAACTCCCTAATATGTGTGACAATGTAATTGAGGCGTAGGGAGTAATTATTATCTTTGATACTTAGTGTGAACTCAGTCAAATCACTCTTGGCCTTAGTGGTTCATGTTGAGGTCTTACAAACTCAAGGACACAAGTTCAACCACCATTCCCGTCTAATGTACCAGCAATTTAATCTGAACCTACATATTAAGAATCTCTTACATTGTAGACAATAGCTAAGAGTTTGATATCCCAGTTTAATGCCCATACTGCAGTGTTGCTTCTTTCAACCGCTAGGGTCAATACAGCACATTGCAATGCTCCCATCAAGCAAATCATGGATGTGAGAGAGAGTCCAGCAGGGTATGATCTCAACGTAATTGCCTGTGCATGGAGATCATAATGATTAGGACAATAAATAGATGCACATATTAGAGCTTGCTACAATTATGCATAGTGAGATATAGGAAATCCCTAACCTGAAGGGTGAAAAAGCAGGCCCAGAAGCAGCAAGCTGCTGTTATCATGATAGCACCCTTAATAGGATGTTGATGAGTAGCAGCAGTTGTAGATTGAATGTGGCCTCTCTCTTGGGTCCAAGGCAACAGTATTTTAGGTCCTTTAACAAGTGTCATCATCATTGCACCACCAACTGTCACTAATGTTCCCAAAATCTTTGCCTGGCTGTGTAATGCCCTTATATTCACATTCTCAAGCCTACAAAAACTCAACCATTTAGTTTCTCAGATTATATTAAAAAAGGTTATTTTGTTGGAAGCTTTCTCCAGCTGTTTCTAAAGCCATATATTGGTTCAAACTCTAAAAACATAGAAAAAAAATTCCATAATTTTCTAGAGTCAGCATGATATAGTAGCATTGTGCACTGCTTTCAACTTTCCTAAATATAATACTTTCAACTTACAATTATTTGTGTGCATTATCAACACATATGACAAGAAACTGGACTTTTGTCTTTAGTTCTTTACTCCACATTGTGTAGCTCATACTTGAAGTAAAATTGGCTTTGGGAAAATCTCTTTATAAAAGACATCCATACTGATTGGCTTAAATTGCAAGAAATGGTACCTGAGGATCCAAGCTAACACAAAGGTAATAGCAGGAAGAATATTGCACAATGCTGTTGCAAAAGTTGCAGTTGTGTATTGCATGCCTGCATAAAACAAGTTTTGGTCGATACCGGCCCTGCGTAACAAAATTTTTGTTAGAGAATGTAGTAATGAAGAGCATAAAAATATATTCTTAACTTCTACGTACTCCAATAATCCTAGCACGAATATCTTTAAGAAAATGGAAGGGGTCAACTTTGGCCTTCTTTTCCTGGTTTGGAAAATAAAAAACTTATCAGCTTCCACCTTAATTCAAACTTTAATGTTTATGTGCATCAATGCATTTATATACACAAAACCACACATGCAATATGTATGCATGTATTTATACCTTTCGAAGAAGAGGGCAAAAGGAGCAAAGAAGATTCCTGCAATGGCATTTGCATAGAGGACAAAAGTGTAATGATTCACACCTTTATCAAGAGCATACTTGGTAATTATGGATGAGCCTGCATAGCCAAATTGCAACAAGATGACAGCCAAATAAGGCTTTGATTGCTTTAAGAGGTTAACTAGCCTGTTGTTCGACATGCTGAAGTTCATGTACGATTTTTCTACTACCCAAGGCCCCTTTTTCTTGTGTTGTGTCAATATGATATTGTTGATTAGCCATCTGTCTTGTGTTATATTTATATGTTCTTTTCTGTGATTAGGGTTATATCTGCACATCCATTGAAGTATGCTTAACCAAGAATTTGATTCAGAGCCAATTTGGTAATGCCTTATCTCAGGTATTAGATTTCAACAACACTTCACAGTGGGCGGTGGGCAGACAAATAAAATTATGCTTAAATTGCTAATCAGTATTGTATTCTGTCCACCATTTCAACAAATATAGTCGTGAATATTTGAAAATGATCTATATTCTAATAGAAAGGTGCAATGATAGGCACTTGTCAATCACATGAACCATTACTTGTATTTGTCATGCCTGTTAAAGTAATTGTAATCCCAACCCCATAAGAATGAAACTATTGATCTTTGCTTTTCCAGAAACCATAGCAAAGATAAGGTTGAGTTTTTTTATTTGTCCCACAAAATCCTCCAAATGATGTTGCTGTGATACCAGAAATTTTCTAGTATTGTTCGATTGAACCCTTTAATAATACAACCCCGCCCCCTTTTCTGCAGTACTTACATATTTTTAGTATCCAAAAAGGTATTAACTTCGATCTCTTTACTTTATGGCAATTCCCTGAATTCTGCTAAGAATCCGACAACCCACCCTTCAGACCTCTGTATATACTATATAATACACAAATAGCATAATGTGTTAAACAAAACTAGTCAGGTAGTGCTCACTTGCACGCTAGAAGAACTCCGACTCCTGGAATCAAGGCAAGGCCTAAATGATTTCACGCTAAAATGCCATTTTAAATTGCTAAGCTGTTGTGTTTCTGGGCAGAGTTCAACATTATATGGCTTGACACTGTAACCATGGTTGCAGTAGGCGCTAGGCGTTAGTCAGGCGGTAGACTAGCGCCTACCGCCTAGGCGGCAACCTATAAAAACACAAAAAAAAAATAATGTATTGTGTGGGTGTATGAGGTGTATTTCTTAACATTGAGATACAAATATGCACTATTAGGTACACAATCACCAAAAACACACCATTACGTATGAAAAAAATACTATGAGGGGAGTTATGAGGTATTTTTATGCATTTTTATTATGTGCATTTCTTAACATTGAGTGGTGTAAACCGCACGGGAAGGCGCGGCCACATTTGAACAAATTTATATATATATATATATATATATATATATATATATATATATATATATAAATTAACAAGGTAGACTCGCCCTAATTAACTCGGCTAACTCTGCAGAGTTGGACGAGTTAACTTTGTCAAATTTGACTGAGTCGGTCCCCAACTCAGCCGAGTTAGGCATTAAGCAGTCGTCTAGGAGCAATTTGCCTCGGCGTAGGGGTGCCTATGCGGCCAATTTTTGCAACTGACTGTAACAACACCAAACGTTATTACACATTATTCTGCATAACTCGACTAGTATATTATAGGAATGAATGACAAGTTTTTACGTTTTTTACATCTTGTAAAAGCATGTAAGGATCCAAGAAAACAAGGTTTACATGTGATTAAAGGATAAAAATGAAGCAAATAAGGGAAGGGTGGTGGTGCTCAGGGATGAGCAAAATGGTCAGAAAACAGTCAATAAATACGAGTAAAAGACACCTTTAGACGTGTCAACTTTCATACCCTACCATGGTAAAAATGATAGGGCACTAAAAACATGGATGTTTAGTTTTCCATCCCGATCAACTTATGCAGCCTTGCCATTAGCAGAATAGCCTCCATGTTAATTCATCCCAATCAACCACAGCAAGCTGACTTTTGCGAAGACAGATCAGTGGATGCTGCCTGATCTGCTTGATTAATCCTGATGGCCTGTGGCTGCAACCACCAACCAATATTCATGTCATTCAGAGATAGTAAGTAATATTGAAAGAGATTTTCTGTAATAGAATGCAAATTGTATTTACTGACTAGAGAAATTCTCCATTTTTTTTAAGAAAGAAAAATACAGATTACAGAATGTGATTACTTGTACATTTTTCCAATTAAAAGACAGATAATGAATGAGTGAAAAACTAGAGAAATGAAAGATTGAAGTAAATGCAAATTTTCCTAGTCTCATTCAATGAAAGGGAATGTCTAAAACAGTAAGAAAGTACCTCGGCCTTGTTATCAGATTCTGAGAGTCTTTGCTTGATGTCTCTTGCAATTGAAAAGAAAACCTCCTCTACGTTCATGTTTGTTTTTGCACTCTGGCACAATTTATCATTTTTAAGAAACAGAGGTAACTTGCATTGATTCTTCATTTTGAAAATTTGATGGATTCTGACTTACTGTTTCAAAGAACTTGATGCCATACTCATCAGCGAGAGCTTGACCCTTGGATGTTGGCACAGTCTGATACAACAAATGAGAACATCCGTACAAGTGATCAATGCATACTATGCATTTGCTTGTGCATTTAAAATGAAAATGTTAATCAAGTGGGCAATTTTATTTCCTTATCACACTTTAAGGTGAATTGTGCATCTTCAATTGGAATTTGAGAGTTTTGATATCAATATATCATCAATGATGATTCGACCAATCTACTATTGAATTAACAAGGTTCTAAAAATAGAGTAAAAAGAGAAGCTCTCACACATCTTCATGACGCTGATTCTCTAATTGAAATTACATTACATACCCTTTTGCTTTCATCCATGTCAGCCTTGTTCGCAACCAAAATCTTGTTGACATTATCAGAAGCATGTTGCTCTATGTTGCGAATCCAGTTCCTGATGTCTGAAATCTCAATAGAAGATTTACATTAAAGGTAAAGTCTTCTCTTTGCTTGAGGATAAATGAGAGAGAAAAGTTGAAATATTAATGGAAATGCTCATATGTGTGAAATGCGTAGTTTAAAAAATTACTGTTGAATGAAGATTCATCAGTGACATCATACACCAGCAGAATACCCATAGCTCCTCGATAGTATGCTGCCAAAAACCAAATCAAACATGAGCTTAGAATCATAAACTGGATTCTAATATCGAAATGGAACCATGTAGCATTACTAGTCAAATTAATGTAACAACTAACAATGTTTGGCATCACCTTCTACAAGCTTCATACTAATATAACCACATGGCCCACATTCCTTGAGTAGTTGATAAAAATTCCAATTTCAAAGGAGTAATGTTAAATGAAATCCCATATTTCCTACTTCCCCACAAAAACTTTCCAAAAGAAGATTAGATAAGAAAATGTTGAATTAAAATTAAATACAGAGTAATATTGATGCCAAGAAGCCCAATCTATGTACCTGTTGTGATAGTCCTGAACCGCTCCTGACCAGCTGTATCCCAAATTTGCAACTTGATCCGCTTTCCATCAAGCTCAATTGTTCTTATCTTAAAGTCAATACTGGAGCAGCAGAGAGGAGGAAAGAAAGTAGCGTTAAACAAGCAAAAGAAGCTAGTATCAAACAAAAGATTCAGCAAAGAGTAGAATACAAAGTTGAGCTAGACAGGTAGGAGAAAATAGGTGTCCAACCAAAGAAACTCCACTTCCAAAATTAGGCATACAAATCTGATCACATATCACATAAAAGACAATAGTACAAAAATGTATGTAAAATAGAGTTTCTCAAGAATATAGCCAACATTAATGTGTTATTCAGAAGATGCACTGCCAGTCAGCCATTGGTAGGTAACTTTTTTGATAACTAAAGATCCAAGGGTCGATGACTATCAAACATTTTTGAGTGTTCAAGTACCAACACATTCCAATCCCTCCCAAACAAAAGGCTTAAGACATACCCAATTGTGGTAATGAAACTTGTTGTGAAGGAACCATCTGAGAACCGCAGAAGCAAGCAACTCTTTCCCACACCTTCAAACACAATTGAATAATATGCAAACATTAGTAGTAGATCAAGAGTAGCAGGAAAGCCCTAGCAACAATAAGCTCGGTGAAGAGCACAAGTGAACATGATGGACAGGAGCATGTTGAATATTTACAGGCCAAAACAGAAAATAAGATCCAATTTCAAAACTTTTACTGATTGAAACATCATGCTAATTTTGTCAACTAGCATAATAAATGCGATAATCCTAGCAATTAAAAATCTAAAAGGTCCTAAAACCAGAGAAAGTATTTGTACCCCGAATAAACAGTAGGAACTTGAAACATAACTCAATTGTGCTATTATACCAGGAAACAAATGGTGAATAACATAACCATAAATCCAGAAACTAGCATAAAAGTTTAGGGATACCATAACTATGCTATAAACAATGATTATAATGGGCAAGGAGTACATAAAACACAAGGGAAAAATAAACTTCAATTCACCATTGTTTTTGGTACATGCATTTGATCCACCATACTAAAACACACTTACCATGCCTACAGAAAGACATTTCCGATCAGAAGCAAAACTGTAAAAGGAATTACACAACACAAACAGTTGAAACATATAGAATCCATAAAATAACTCATCACCTCTTAGACATGGAATGATCAATTAACCATTGCGGGCAAAACAAATGCCATACATTAACAAGCAATTCTCTGAATATCTAAACTGCAGATGTGAGAAAACGCGAATGGAAGAAGGAAACTAACCGCTGTCGCCAATGAGGAGCAGCTTTATAAGATAATCATAGTCCGCTCGAGCCCTAGCCGGTGGAGCTGCCATCCTTTCTCTTCGTTCCTGTACGTATCTATAACCCTAAAAATTCGCCCCTGCAATCAAAGCTTCAGAAGCGCATGCAAATCAGCTATAATGCAATACAATGTGCAGAACCAGAATGACGATCTCTAAGTGAGATAGATTTACGCGAAGATTCAACAAATACACCAAAACACAGACGGAAATGCAGAGGTAGAGAAGTTGGAAGGCGGTTCACCTGGTGGCGCGCAGGTTAGCAAGGCGTCGGCGACATGGCAGAGTGAAAATGGAACAAATATCAGATTTCACATACAAACTGTGATCTGCGCAGGCGTCCTTGCTCGCTCTCAATCTCTCAATCTCTCTCTCTCTCTCTCTCACTCTCTCTGCTTTTCTCGTCCGTTCCGCGTTCGATACGTGTCTACGTGTAAGAGCTTCGCGACTGTCATTCTACGCTTCTGTCGTGTGACAGTAGACCATTTCTTCCGTACATTTCTTTTTCCTTTTTCTGGTCGAAATTTCTTCCATCTTTAATGGATCATTTCATTTATTCATAAATAAATTGCCATATTTTTTAAAATAATTATACTATATTATACTCCGTACTATACTTGCTTATTGGTTCAAAGCAATAATGTACAGTAATAAACATCTTTTTGAAACTTGTATATACATCGTCAGTCGTCACTCTTAGTTTTCACCCGTGTACAAGGAGTCTTCAACACCTTTGAAACTGTGATTATAAAAAAATTATCAAGATAACTGCCCAACTAACTATATTATACATCATTTTTCACGCATAATCAGCGTTGCAAAAATCCCGCCTAAAAGTTGATTAATCGCCGCATAGGCGCTAGGTACCGGTTTACCTCCTAGCGTATCACCTTAAATGGTGGTCTAGGCGACTGGCCGATTAGGCCGCTTAAGCGCCGCATAGGCCACTTAAGCACTGCCTAGGCCGTTTAGTGGTCGATTTATAAGCTTCATTGCAAGTATGTTGAATTCTGATTGAACAACATAATGAACAATTAAATATCTTTAATAGTCAATTTATATTTTATAAGTTTGATTGTAAGTATGTTGAACTCTTATTTTGAACAACATAAGGAACAATTATTAATCTCAATTTCTGGAATCTAATATGAGTTTTGCTGAAGTTGTTATCATCACCGATGTAGTGATGATACTTTGGGAAAATAAGAGCACAGAGAGCATCTTAAGTAGATTCCATTCCTAGTAGTGATGATTTGGTTTATCCTAATGGGAGCAAAAAGGCATTCCATCCTCGAGCATATGCTAAGAAGATTCCCCTCCCACACCCACTATAAATTATAAAACCACGCCATCACCAAACACCTCTCATCACCATTTTCCACGACTCTCTTCTCCCTTCCTGCTCAACTGCTAAATCATCATCTCAGGTCTCGCCAGCAGCAGAGAGCGGCGGCGATGAAGAATCCGGCGAAGATGCCCGGCGACAAGCTCAAGTAAGTCATGATATCGTCGTGATGGTAATTTATCATCAGGGCAACCAGGAACCTTTGGCATTGTTCATCACCACTCACCAGCCTGTTCATGAAGATATTTTGCGGCATTCATTCCGGATAAGATAGATATTTTCCAGTGTTTTGAGTTAATATCTATCTATTCCCTGTTGAATGCAATTTTCACTGTACTGGCTTTATGAAAAAAAATAAATATCAGAAACCTTCCCCTTTATCTCAACACTAGTTAACTATACACACACACACATATACACACACAATATCTACATGAATCACTGGTGTATAGCAATATGACAGGAACACATAAAATACATAGGGTAAGCAAAATGTAATTGTCCACTGCCCTTTTGATAAAGATAATAGTTCACATTGTCAAAGCAAACATAAAGAGTACACCAAAACTGGAGGTTTTTTCTAATCGACAAAACAATCCTAGTAAAAGAAACTGAGTACTTTTCCTCCAAGGTTCTTCCTTCTGGCCTCCTCATGGTCGGTCCATGATGCCAGCTGAAGTGGTCAGGACAATGTAGCCAAACTGCAAAACCAACAACTTTGTTTTAAAATGATGATAGATTAATACAAGGTGACACACGTGGTAAAATTAACACATGGTTTATTATCGCTTAAAGTCAAGAAATAAGTCAGATCAAGACATGGTAATGAACAACTTTTGTCATAACTATCACTGAAAAAGCACGTGAAGTACTACAAATAAAAAATCAAGCTACTACCTAAGGAAATATGTACGTCCAACAGATAGTCGACAAGATAAAAGATTACCACTCCCCAGATAAAATATTGGACCAAGGATTTAGACTCTCTAGGCAGAGAACTTAACAAACATGCATTACCAATCTTATAATTCCAAATGGAAATATCAGGCTATATAGATATATTTCAATGATTTGCTATACTTTGAAAAGCATTTCATTTTAGAACCGTGCATCAGTAATTGTTTTGAGTCAAAAAGGTTAGGCATGAAATCAAGATGCTTCAAAATACTACACCTGTCTTGAAGGGAGCAATCTAGCAGTCCACCCTTCAATATCCTTAAGACCAATATCAATACGCGGACTTATCACCCCACATTTATTCAGTCTTCCATTCAGCTCAACAACAATTTTCCCAGCTCTGTGATCATCAACAAACTCAAACTCTGTATGAAGCAGCTAGAAAAATGGAGAATGCTATTCTGTCACAAATGTCATCACAGTTTTACTACACCTTTGGTATGTATTTCTTAATGCAGAGAGCAAACATGTAATCCTTGATCTTTTTCTTATTATGAAAATGTTGTTTTGTCCGTGATAATATAGGTACCAGTAAGGAGAAACCAGAAGCTAATAAGTGATAAGATCGCAGCTCTTCAAAAGCCAGTTTGCCCATATGGCAAGGATAGCTATCCCAAACTAATTTAAATACATTGATTACAAATGGCAGATAGCTAGATACTAACCAAGATCAACTCTTTGCCAATATTGTTGTAGACCGACACTGTTTCAGTTCTCCTTGAGGCTTCTTTTTCCATTAAAGCTCTTCAAGATCAGATTCAGGTTAAGATCATCATTCTTACTATGCAAGGTTGCATAAAAATGTAAAGTGTTTATCGCCTTATGGAAAGTACCTCTGTTGGTTCTTAAGCAGAAGTTGTGCAACACAGTAACAAGCTCAGAAAGCAATGGTGAATATTCCAGCCAAGTTGGACTATGCTTGGTTCCGGTTTCACTGTCTTGGAAACTAGCAGAACATAACTTTTTCAATCAATGATTAGCAAGCTTGAGTTGCTTTCTGCCTTAGGATTAGGGGTAATTCGTATCAGCAAAGATCCCAGTTCTTATTTGGATGCTTATGTAATTGAAAAGTGTTTCTTCCAAGCTGTTGCAGAAGGAGCCCAAATGCCCAATCATCTCATTGTTATCAGAAATCGGTTTCTTTGAGTATAATGTATGTTTCACATGTTAAGTACTGTTGGGCTATCACTTTATAGCTTAAAAATATAACTGACTACTTATTAAAGTGATTGTGAAGATCTGTTCATGTTTGCAGTATCAGAGTCTAGCTCCCACCATGCTCCGCTATCTTCCTTCTGCAGAGAATTATCATTATTTTCCCCGGAAAGAAAATGTTCAATGTCAGAACTCTCACTCTCAATGTCAGAAAAATAGTATGTTTTGTCTCTCCCAGGATTATAAGTCCATTCCAATGTTTTCAACACATCATGGTCTTTCCACCGGCCCACAACTGAAACTGCTTCTTTCTTAGCTTTCTCCATTGTTATTTCCTGCCATGAGAAAGAAGCATCTGCAGTCCTCTTGAGAGCACCATCATTGCTATCACCAATAACCACTGTCCTCAAACACCTCAACTTCGCCTCCTTCAAAACATCCACAAAATCTGAATCATCAGATATAAGAAGCACACAGTCAACCCTCCTTTTATCCATCATATCCACCAAGTGATCCCTTAAAGCAATATCTGCAGCTTCTGGCTTATTTGAAACAGTCCTAACCCAAAATCCTGCCCGTTTCAACTCATCTGCCAAACCATACCCCACTTTTGGTGTCAAAATATCTCTAGCAGCATTCTTATACTTCTGCATCTTCATTGCATACTTTGCAACCAACTTCACCCTCCTACTCCCCTTCGCACTCTCTATCTGATTTAACCGTTTCACCTGTTCACGCTCATGAATTTGCTTAAAATGATTAATAAACTTTTCATTGGTGTAAAACCTCCTCCCACACACCCTGCAGATATATGGCTCATCTGGCTTAACCACTCCCTTATTTTCTAATTCATTCAACACTTTCCTTTCTTTCCTCTGCTGCCTAACAACAGGTGGTACATAATTAAATGAATGGTGATTAGCATAAGCTATCATGTACTTCACAAACCCAAATTGCTCTGCAGCCTTCCTTAACTTAGAGGCTGCCTCAAAAGGAGGTAACGTCTTGGGGGGTTTGTTATCCAAATCCCAGAAAATTCCAACAATGCTTTGGGCCTTTTTTTGTGCCAAATCCGACGATGAACCTAATCCATCAGAACCCAACTGAAAATGACAATATCTAAAAAATCCAAGCTGTGGGTATACAATTCTTAGTTTCTTAAATGAGCAACTTTCATTCAAAATAGAGCTTGATTTCACAAGATTCCACATCCAGATGTTATTTTTCAATAATCTTCAAACCCAACCAAAATCATAAACTACCGCAGAAGTTTGAGACTGCAAAAAGAAGACAAAATGGAGAAATATATTAAGATCTAAAATAGAACACAAACTCAAAGCTTAATGGAATTTAAATATTAACACAATACTTTGAAGACTGAGTTTGATTAGTGCAAAGGCTTTTATATAATGTTTGAGAACAAGAGAAAAAGTTATGAATGCTATAGATTGCTCTGAATAAAATATTTTTCACTTTTAATTTTCTGTTTTCTACCATTTTCTAAGTTCTTCATTTTAAACATGTTGATCCAGAGATTGGTTTGCTAAAATCAATGTTGATCCAGAGATTGGTTTGTAAAAAAAATGTGTAAATGCTAAAATCATTTTAGATAATCTAAACTCTAAATTTTAAATAAAGATAGCCTAAAGTTTAAATAAGGGAAAAATGCACTTTTGGTCCCTCAATTAGTAACACATTTGAAATGTTCTCCCTATCTTTCAATTTGGACACATTTGGTCCCTCAGTTATTGAGACGTTTGTCAATTTAGTCCTTCTGTTAAGTAATCCAATTAACTCCGTTTAGACCAGGGGTATAATTGAAATTTCACATAGGAAAATGCACTTTTGGTCCCTCACCTTGGCATAGAGTTGTTGTTGGTTCTATTTCACTGCCCACTGTCATTCCTAGCTGAAAAATACTGTGAATTTTGTGAGGTTCTATTGCTAGTACTTGATTATTTGTCCTTGCCTTTGAGCAATTGGATATATGAGTGAGATATGATTAATGGATGCAATAAAAGTGGATAAAAGTCTCCATTATTTTATCAAATTATTCTTTTAAAGCATGTATGTTACTATTTTGCTATTATGGTGTTTCCTTTGTACTCTGATTCAACATAAAATTTGACATCCTGGATTACGGACTTATAATGTCAGTCTGATTCCATGTTTCATAATGATGTAGTAGGAATCTTGTCTGCTAATCCAAAGTCAGTTGCTTGATCTTAGTAGTTTTTTGAACTCTCTTGATCTTAGTAGTTAAAAATATTCATGTGCACCATCGTTCAACCATCATGAGTTGTTTATTTAGAGTATGTGACAGTATCCTGTTGTGTATATGGTTTTTTGTAATTTTAAGGGGTGCGTTTGTAGGCTAGGAAGGCGTTAAGGGCACTCAAGGGACTGGTAAAACTTCAAGCAATCGTGAGAGGCCGCATAGTCAGGAAACAAAGTGCAGATATGCTCAGGCGCATGCAGGCAATGGCTCGAATTCAAGCCCGAGCCTGCGCGAGTCGATACGCCCTTAACAATGGCTCGAATACATTTAATTGCAGTTATGTATTGATTAATAAATATCTCTACCACCAATTATCTGCAGGGTATTGCATCTCGTGACAAACATGACCTGCAACAACGTCCCTACAGTTCTACTCATCGTCGGTCAAATTTGAAGGTATATATTCACTCACTTTAAATTCAAACGCAAAAAAAACAATTTTCTATTTTGGGTCTCTATAGATTCCGAGAACTAGGTTGTTGGTTCTGTCTCTGTAGATTCCTATTTCTTTATTATCGAAAAAATTCCTATGTTCTGTTAAATACAGAGTTGTTATTCCAAATCGAATATGAATGAGAATGTAAGCATGGGAAGGAAGGATTTATGTTCAAAATGGTTAGATTGTTGGATGGAAGAACATGCATGGAACAATTACGAGAATTCTGACCTCAAGGACGGGGGAGCTGATGATGAGAAGAGTGATAAGATACTCGAGATTGATACTTGGAAGCCTCGCCAGAACCCCAGTGGAAGCAATAGAACCTCACAGAATTCACAGTATTTTTTCGGCTTGGAATGACAGTGGGCAGTGAAATAGAACCAAGGTGAGGGGCCAAAAGTGCATTTTCCTATGTGAAATTTCAATTATACCCCTGGTCTAAACGGAGTTAACTGGATTACTTAACAGAAGGACTAAATTGACAAACGTCTCAATAACTGAGGGACCAAATGTGTCCAAATTGAAAGATAGGGAGAACATTTCAAATGTGTTACTAATTAAAGGACCAAAAGTGCATTTTTCCCTTTAAATAAACAAATAAACATTAATAGTTGCATACATTTATGATTTATTAATGACTTAAACTCTAAAAGACAATAACAAATTAAAAAGTAAATAAATAATAAAAAGTATAATAAGTCAATAACAAAAATAATCCATTGTTTAAGCATTTCAAACACACATAATCAAAAAGTTTAATACAAACTTTTTGAAAAATCACAAATAGGTAAGTCTAAATCCATCATTAGCCCATACTACATAAGTTCATAAATCAAACTCCATAACAAAAATCATTAGTTCACTTTATTACATCATTCAAAGTTCAAACACTCAAACATTCACATCTAACTGCATAATTTTGGATCAACCCTTTTAGATCTAATTTTGCCTTCTTGATCAACAAACATTTGCATTACATCATGAAACTTTAACATTTTGCATATGCCCCTGTGTCTCCTTAAAATGTAGAAGTTCCATATTGTTTACCCCCATATTTAAATTCTTTTGAACACCCCTTGCATTGAGCCCTTTCAATACCATCTTGACCAACTCCTATCTTTGTAAAATAAACCCACACATCAAAGGTAAGTTCTTTAGACTTACCTTTCTTTGAAGTAATATTACTCTGTACTATTATCCAATCCATCAATGCTTTCACCAGCATTGGAGTTAGTAGCTTGGTTCAAAGGAGTAGAATGCATCACTTTTCTTTTTCTTTTTTCAAATCCACACATTGCATTAAAAAATTAAAGCAAATTAATGACATACATTTACTAATAAATTAAATGCCAATAGTTCAATTTTTTTATGACAAATTGGGAGATTGGCAGAATGAGGATATAACACTGGCAGTACACTGGAAATTTGGAATAATTAATTTACTAATTTAAGTATGAATATCATCAAAGAGGCCATATGAAATCAACATTTAATCATTTATATCACAGAGTAATTAAAAAAAATTAAATTATAGTTTTAATTAAATTTACCTTAAGTTGTTGACTCGCTGGAGTTTGGACAGTGGACAAACGGACTGGGGATGGTGCCTGGTGGAGTCGGAGAGGTTGGTGGAGCAGTCGGCGAGGCAGAAGTGGGGACTGGGACTGGCTGCTGAGGGTCGACTGGTCGAGGACGGAGGGAGCGAGCGGCTGAGCCCTGAGGGGCGGCTCCGGTGAGCCGGTGGACAGCGGAGACGCGAAGTGGAACACTGAAATTGGGTAAATTCTGGAAAAGAAAGAAATTGGGGGTTTAGGGTTTTAGTTTTGTTAAATACGTTACATTTATTTATTTTAGGAAAGAAGTCCGCCATTGAATTATTTGATGAATTGAATAACAAGTTATGGAATAAACTTTAAATTGATTCATGAATTCGAAAAAAAAAAAATTAATATTATTAACAGGTTAACAATATGCTTGCGCTGGTTGAAATGTCATGTAAAATTGTCATTTTGGTCTACTGACTATTGGGGTCCTATTAATTTCAGTCCATGACTTTCAAAAGTGTTAATTGTATACCCTGGCTATTCAATTTCTGTCAATTTTGGACACTCCGACCAAATTGACGGCTAATTTTGACCGGAATGTCTTAATTACTCCATTAAGCCTTAATGTGAAGGGCAAAATTGTATTTTCCATCGGATTGTGAATTAACCCGGTTCATAGACCCATTTCTGCAAATCTCCCATTTCTTGAATTCTCAATTTCCAGTCTCCTGCTAAGCCGCCATTGATAACTCTCCCAAAGCTCAAGATGCATTCTTCTTCTTTCTCTCTTTTAATTTCCTTTATGATTTCTTCTTCTTTCTCTCTTTTAATTTCCTTTATGATTTTCTTCTTCCTGTTTTCCACTTCCATTCTCCTTGCCTCTGATCTTGACGTGCTGCTGAAGATGAAGGCTTCCATGGTCAGGCAGCGCAGCTCAAGGCTGAGTGACTGGCGAGACGCCGACAATGCCTCCTCCGGCGCCGCGCATTGCTTCTTCTCCGGCGTGAAGTGTGACGGAGATTCGCGGGTGATTGCTATAAATATTTCCGGTGTTCCGCTCTTCGGCACGCTCCCGCCGGAGATTGGGCTGTTGGATCGGCTTGTTAACTTGACTCTCATCGGCGACAACCTCACCGGAGAGCTGCCGCCGGAGATGGCGAAGCTCACGGCGGTGAGAGTTATTGGTCAAGTCGGACGAAGAGGTCGATTAAACCGGGTGTATGAACCGGGTTAATTCACACTATCGATGGAAAATACAATTTTGCCCTTCATATTAAGGCTTAACGGAGTAATTAAGACATTCCAGTCAAAATTGGCCGTCAATTTGGTCGGAGTGTCCAAAATTGACAGAAATTGAATAGTCATGGTATGCAATTAACACTTTTGAAAGTCGTGGACTGAAATTAATAAGACCCCAATAGTCAGTAGACCAAAATGACAATTTTCTCTATATTTTATTATTATTATTATTATCATACTAAGTATTTGACCATATTTCATTATTATCATTATTATATCTTAAATGACAAAACTTGACCTTTCCATTTTGACATCCCATTATTAAAAAAAAGTTACAAATTGTTCGCATTTGAAGTGCAAAAGAATGACAACAATAATAACAATCAAGTTAATTAGACGGTTGACTTAATAATTATAAGATTTCAAGATCTGTTTCAAATATAAGAGCTTTGAGATTTATTGGCCTTCTTAATTTGAATCGATAAGTTATGAACAATCTAGACTGACTTACCTTATTGTAATTGTATGTCATCTATGATTACAAAGCCACACTAATAATGAGTTTCTTTAATTAAAAAACAAAAAACAAAAAAAAAAAAAAAAAAAAAAAAACAAACAGGGGAATCTCTCTTTTTTTTTTTTAACATATAAAATAAGATGACGATTATGGGGTAAATTTGGCATGTTATTGGGCCTTCAACTATCTTCTTGTTCTCTTATACAATAGCATGTTACTGTAAATGATTATTGGGCCTTATGATTTATGAGTGTCTTTTTGTTTTGTTTTGATTTTTTTTTTCGTGGAGCATCCTTACTACAAATTGGAGTTGTAATTTCTCCATCGTCGATCGAGTGTTCGTCCATAAAAATTGTCAGTATTTTTTATTTTGTTTTCCGTTTGTTTTTTTAGTATAGTATTGCATATATTTATATGTCACTGTATATGTACGCATTCTGGATAATATAATTATGCATTCTGTTGTGATAGTTGTACAACCCAGTGTTGTGAGTTGCGCAATACGTTGTTGTGGATTGTGCAACGTACTTTAATTTTGTTTATTCTTCGTCCATCTAGTGACAAGATTACAAAACATATCAGCGGGTTCAATAGAAACGTGTTGGTTGTGCAACCCATTGTAGTGTGGTGTGTAGCCCGGTATTTTGGATTGTGCAACTCGTGGTGTGGGTTGTGCAATATATTTGATTTTATTTATTTATTGTCCCAGTAGTTGAAGGATCACGAGACATATTAACGGGTTCAACTCATTAGTTGTGCAACAGGTATATTGAACCCGCTGAGGAGCATGTGCTCATCTGTGTGGGTTGTGCCATCTATTGTGGTGTGGTGTGCAATTTGTTGTTGTGTGTTGTGCAACCCATTGTTATAGGTTGTGTAATGTATTTTGAATTTATTTATTCATCGTCCCACTAGTTGAAGGATCACGAGACATATCAATTGGTTCAATAAATCCATTGGTTGTGCAACAGGTCTATTGAACTCGTTAGGGAGCATGTGCTCGTCTAGGATGGTTGTGCAAGTCATTGTAATGTGGTGTGCAACCCATTGGGTAGCTAGATCAATAGTTGAGGGTTTAAAAGTCTTATTTATTCAAAACAAAAAGCCTTTCTCTCTGCTGCTCAACTTCGGCTTCCATCGACGGCCTCCGACCGGAGCTCTAATGGAGCTTTGAGCCGGCGGTTTTGGTCACCTTCTACGTTTGCTCTCGCTCTTCTTTTGCCTCGACCACCGTCGCAGCTCCGTCCGCCTCCGACCACCACCACAGATCTTCTTCTTCCGTTTTCTTTCCCTTTGAATAAAATAATAGTAGGTAGGTATTGGGGTTTGTCTTGGTAGTCTAGAACTCCCAACCCTACTTTGGCTTTACCACTTTTTATTTTCTCTATTATTGTGTTTTCCTCTCGTTACTTTCACGGGCTTTTTTCCCCTCGTTACTTTCACGAGCTTTTCATTATCATTAGCATAAATCGTTTAGTTTGGTTTCGGCAAGTGCTGATCTTATCCTGGGCGAGCAAAAAAGAATGATGACGAAGACCCAGATCTTTGATGAAGCTTTAAGCTCCTTGAAGGAACATAGCTTCATAGTTATGAAACAGTCTGCGATTCAAGTTTTCTATAGCATAGTTAGAAAAGTTGTTTCTATGTCTGACTGTAAGGAATGGTTTACCATTTCATTGATCGTTGATGTAAACGCTTTATGTTATGAATTAATGGAATAGCTACGTTTACCTTCAAAAAAAAAGTCTTATTTATTCTCATCCATCTTATATGGTTAGATCAAAAGTCTTATTTAATCACATCCATCTCATATGGGTAGATCAATAGTTGATAGTTTCTAGAAAATAAAAAATAATATGCAGAGTTAGTTTTATAAATATTATAAACTTAAAAAGTTTGCAATAGTTATAAAATTGACATGTTTATTTATTTATTTATTTATTTTGCTCCCAAAAGATTGAATCACCAATCCCAAGGGGCCCTCAAGCGGCAAATTATACTGTGCACCACGGTGCAAATAGCAATGTGCACCACGTACCTAAACGACGTCATTTTGAGCATTGTAAACTAATCGTCCGTTTTTTTTGGAAATCACGTTTCCCATTTCGGCCGGTCTCTGTATTTATGTTAATATTCTGTGTATTCCAGGCAATCATTCTGTGTATTCTAGGCAACCTTTCTATGTATTATAGACAACCGTTATGTGTATTCATGTTAGTAACACATGTTGTGATTTCATGTTAGTAACACATGTTGTGATGTGTTTGTGCATTCGAATGTTTAGGAGGATGAGTTCTGTGTATTTTGTGTAAATATTATGTGTATTCATGTTCTTAACACAAGTTGTGATGTGTTTGTGCATTCGAATGTTAGGAGGATGAGTTCTGTGTATTTTGCGTCAATATTCTGTGTATTATGGGCAAACATTCTGTGTATTCTAGGCAGTGTATTCTATATAATGATTATGTGTATTATAGATAATAAATTCCCTGGAGTCATTCGCGTCCACTAACATCTGTGTATTTTGTGTCAATATTCTGTGTATTCTGGGCAAACATTCTGTGTATTCTAGGCAAACGTTCTGTGTATTATGGATAATGATTATGTGTATTATAGATAATGAATTTACTGAGTCATTCGCGTCCGCGTCTACTAACACCAAAACAACGTCGTTTTACGTACGTGGTGCACATGGCTATGTGCACCGTGGTGCAAGGTATAACGATTGCCCCCAAGCCCCGACCTGACAAAACATCTGAGAGGATGCAAATTATGGCAACGAATGATGAATTCAGATGATCATATAAGATTCGTCCACACTTTTTTATAAAGGACCTTGTTCTAATTTGATCATCCTTCTATGTATAAACAAAAACAAAAACAAAAATTGCATGTATATATGTCCTTTTAGTTTCTTTATACAAACTACAAATAATGATAATAGAGGAGGGGAATGAAGTATAACACAACATCAACTATATATGTCCTTTTAGTTTCTTTGCAATGGTAAGTCAGATTTCATAACACAACATCAACTATAACTTATTACAATCACCCACATTCAATTACAACAATCTAAAACTTAGTGAAATTATAAACACTAAGCTGCTTGGCTAACATGTTAATATTTTTACAACAAATAAAACACCATTGTTTAGTAAAAAAACACCATTAAGCTGTCATTAGTAAAAAAAAAAATCATGAACAAACGACTTTGTTCTTTAGCTGTTCCTTTTTTATGCTAAATCAGAACAAAATTTAATTTCGAGTCATAATATGTTAAAAAAAATTGAAGTTTTTTTTTGCTTTTTGCAACATTTTACCGATTTGAGAGCAAGACTTATATATTTGTGTTTTTTTTTTAAGTATTAATAAAGACAAACTTTTTTCAAAAGTCAATATAAAACACCATTGTTTTCAAACAGATTCTCATTTCATTTCATTTCATTGAAACAATTACACAACAGTAGCTAATCTACCAAATACAGCATCTTAATTTACTGTAAATCTCATATTACACTGATTTACATTGAAATGAGAATCTAAATACACTTCTACTACAAAATATAGTTGTACTACTTTTTAATACACAGGAAAAAATAACCTCTAACATGTAAATACAAAATAATGTACTGAAACCAAATCAGAGCTTCAGCATTGGCCCCAAACTAAACAAAGAACACTATTTTGGTAGAAAATGTTTCTACTGCTCCAAATGTGGCACTGTACACATAAAAACAGATAAAAACATTTAACCTACCAAATTGTATTTTGGTATGTAAGATGTGAAAAGGGAATCCATGAGACCATTATATTATTACCAATGCAGAATGCTAAAGCAGGAGTTTAGCATAAGATGTGAAAAACCAGTCAATCAACATAAGGAATGAAAAGGTATAATACAAGCTAAATCTGCTAATTTGTGCTAGAGATTCATAGATCATGCTAGAGGTTTTCTAATAAGATGTGCTAGAGATTATGCTTGATAAATTGTTTTATGGATTAAAAAAAAGGTAATGTTCTTATCTAGGCATTCTGTTCACAATCCGTGTCCTACNAGGGCTTAGTCAACTATACACAAAATGTGGTTTACAATGAAATTTTCAATAATTTGTAATTGTATTTTCCATTCAATATATAATAAAGCCATAATTTTTTTCAGGGAGTACTTTAATATCTTCTTTTCCATATTTTTCCAATTTATTAGCCAATTATTATCGTTAAAAATCAATAACTACTAAAGGCCGTGCATCGCACGGGTGCAATACTAGTAATGATAATAGAGGAGGGGAATGAAGTAAATCAACAACACAACCTGGTGAAGTGGGAGACATATCCTCAAGCACACATAGGAACGTGTAATAAGAGAAAATAATCGTATTAGATGTTTTGGTCCTATCAAAAGAAAAATGAAGCAAAAATTGAAAATAAGTATAGTACAAAGTATTACATTCTTTGTAATAAGTAGCTACATTCCTATAAAATTGAAATGAAGGTTGTAGTGTAGGGGGGGGGGGGGGGGGGGGGGCTGNGGGGGGGGGGGGGGGGGGGGGGGGGGGGGGGGGGGGGGGGACTTCGAATTAATATTTCGCGAAGAAAAACCATCCATTTATTATTAAGAAAAAGAGATGAGAGTTGAAAACTTTTAATTACAATTAGTTAAAAAAAACATCATTGACTTGAACGTATACTTAGGGTGTGTTTGGTTTGCACATGAGAATCAGAATCGGAATGGATATAAAATATTTAGTAATAGTAATGAGTTTTGGTGAAAGTATTTTGTATGTTTAGTAGTATGGTGAAATGAGAATGATTATTAATAGTTGGGGAAGAGAAGAAAGAAGAGAAATAAAACCTTTATTTTATTAGGGAATGGGTTTTGCAATTAATGTGGTACTCAAAATTCATAGTAGTGTTCTAAAAACCTGTCAACTAAATAATAACAATGACGAGAAAATTACCATTTTGGTCTAATGACTATTGTAGTAGTGTTAATTGCTATCCGCGACTTTCAAAAATGTTAATTGCGTACCATAACAATGCATTTTTTCTCAATTTTGGTCCAACCAGCCAAATTGCTGACCAAAAGTGGCCGGAAAAAATTAAACCTCATTTTATCGTTAATTGACAGGGGTAATTTGGCCGCAATTAACACTACTACAATAGTCATTGGACCAAAATAATAATTTTCTTTAACAATGATTTTGATACTTATTTCTGATAGCTAAACTTGTCAACCAAACACACCCTTAATTATTATTGAGACATGTAGAGGTTGGTGTTCAAGTTGAATTGGATGCTCATATGCATGCTAGCGTGACAAGCATATTGGCGGAGTTGTGCTGAAACAATGTGTTACTTGCCTCTATATATGCAACGGGGTTTAGTTAGATGCAGTTAAAATTCATTTTCTACTTTATTTCATGATAATGCAAATTAAAGGGTTTGGTTAGAGAGAATTATAATTCCCTCATTTTGTTGAATTGCAATTCATGGAACTATGGGGTAGTTCCTATGAATTGCAATTAACAAGGCGTTTGGTTGAATGTAATTGAGTTGTAATTGAATTGTAATTCAATGAATGTCTCAATTACATTGTTTGGTTGGAGGGAATTGCAATCTAATTTTGTTAATTGTAATTCATGGGGTACCACCTCCATGAATTGCAATTTAATGCTCGTGGGAAAAGGAAAAATAGAAGAAATGACAAAAATATCCTTGGTGATTGTTATTTTTTAATTACACAAGGACATTTTAGTCTTTATACCACTTTTTTCTTCTCATTCCCAATAATTTTTCTTTTACTCCTTACCAAACAATGTAATTTGAATTTCTATATTATTCTTTTTCCACCAAATTGCAATTCCTTTCCTCCCAATGGTGTTACTACTCCTGCAATGGTTGTCTAGTACAAATGGCGTTGATTTATTATAGGACTAATGAATATTACAATTTAATCAATATTTTAAATTATTTATTTTGATTTAATTACATAAATAGTCTTTTGATTATAGCGAAATTACCAATTTAGTTCTTGACTATCTTTTTTTGCCTAACTAAGTCCTCTAACTTTAAAAATCTTAACTAATTTTATCCTCCGTTTGTTTAGCAGTCAGAAGTCCATTTACTTGGGAGTTGGGACCAAATTGATAATTTTGCTATAGTCAATGGACTATTTCAGTAATTAACTCTTCGGCTTAATAAGAGAGGAAATGATGCATATGATGACCGAAATGATCAATTGACTATTGTAAAATTACTAACTTGGTCCCGAGTAAACGGAAGACAAAATTGGTTAAAATTTTTAAGGTTATAGGACTTAATTAGGCAAAAAAATAATTAAGAACCAATTTAATAATTTCGTAGTCAGTGGACCATTTGGTAATTAACTCATTTTTTAAAAAAAACTTAACATTCTCAAATCATTTTCCCGAACCAAACCAACATAACTCTTGGTATACCGTCTCTATCCTGTGACAAAGCTCCTCGGACAATCTCCTATGGATCTCTGAATACCCATGAAATTTAAATATAATTCATTTTCAACCATATTTCACGAACAAAACCAAAAATGCACAACATCTAATCAATTTAAGGGTGTGTTTGAAAGCCCGAAAAATAATTTTCGAAAATCATTTTCCGGGCTTTGAGTGTTTGGCAAGCACTGAAAAACCCAGTCAACGGAAAATAATTTCCGTTGACTGGGGAAAATAAATCCCATTTGTCGGAAAATGACTTCCGCCAAATTTGGGCGGAAGTCATTTTCCGCCGTAGACAACACACACACATCACCGTTTCCGGCGGAAAGCATAGTATGGTTTCCGCCGGAAACCAAGTGCTTTGGTTTCCGGCGAGAAACCAGAGCACTGCTCTGGTTTCTCGCCGGAAAACAGAGCAACTAACCAGAGCAGTTGCTCTGGTTCCTCGCTGCGGAAATCAGAGCGAGAATTCACATTGTTTCCGACGGAAACCAGATTTGGTTTCCGCCGGAAACGGGGGGTTTAATTTTAATTATTATTATTATAAATTATAAATATTATTTTTAATATTATTATAAATATTTTAATATTTTAAATAAAATAATAAAAATATATAATTATACATTTCTACCCATTTTTCAGAAAATGAACCAAACACACAAAGATAGTTTTTCAGAATGCATCCAAACACTGAAAATGAAATCATTTTCCAAAAAATGTCCAGAAAATATTTTCCAGAAGTCATTTTCCTGCTTTCTAAACACACCCCAAGTTCATTTCCATCTTTTCCAAAATAATTATTTTGAAAGGTATATATGCAATAATTCAGTTAGCCAGGTTACGTGTTGGATTGGCAATTTGCATCTCCTTTCTCTTCCCAAATCCGGGACGCATAGCTATATAGAGTCCGTATGTAGTTGACTTGAAAAATGGAAAAGGTTTTCAATTGCCATGGTACTCTGTTTATATCACAATCAAAGTGGCTTACACTTCATTGCCAATACACCTCAATCATCACCTTTTTTATGTTTTACTTTACACTTCAACCTGCAATTCATGACACATTATATTGGTGCATGCCATCAAAATTAGGTGCTTACCATTTTATATTTGTTGTGTGCTAGTGAAAACAACTTTACCAGCATGTTACCACCTTAACCATGAAGTTCCTCTATTTTAGTAATAACCCAAAAGAAAATACAAAGAGGGAAAAAAATTGAATATGCTAGGCCACGTCGAATTGAACTTGTAACCTTAATGTTATCAAAATCAACCGTGTTACTAGTTTAGTTAGAGTTGCTCATCTTTTTTACCTATGTTAGTACTTGGTAAGCATGTCTAGCTCGTGTTGCTGAGTGGCTGATGAGACATATTGACTATGCGAAGATGGGCACTCGTGTTTTAGATATTTATTTAGGAGAGCGTTTGGTCCTGCCTAATGATAGTTTCGTCTCAATTTTTATAACTTTGTCTTTTAGTATTAAAAAAAAAAACTTTATAAAAGATTAATAAGAAAGACTCTAATAAATCACTATATTTATGAAAGTTCAAAATAAGAATTACTTGTCCTTTACAAATATCATCTCCATACTTTATCATTTAACCTTATCTAAATTGAAAGAATACAACTATACTACAAAAGTATAATTAAAATTTGTCTTAATTTTAGATACAAGGCCAAAGACCTTGTGGTCTAATCCGGTTGCACCCTCACATGGGAGGGGTGGGTTCTAGTCTCAGCGAATGTGATATTGACCCTCTACACTGTAACAGAGTCAGTAAATTAAATATCGTAGTATAAGACACATGTAACTCGAATTAAAGATCAGATGACAACACTTGGAATTGAAGATGCCATCAAATCTATACATCTATCAGCTCTTCTTGATGAATATCTCTTATCAACCTAATTAAAAATTGTGTATAAGTGCATTAAAAATGCATTAATCAATCTATGATTTATTGATTCAAATGCATATGGTTTATCATAGTCTATAATCTTAATTAAATGTGCATTAAAAATACATTATTCAATCTATGATTTATTAATTCAAATTCATATGGATTGAGAATAACATTTACCAAACAAATGCATTATCAACCTAGCCTATGGAAAACTCACAATCGCCACCACGCCCAAGTGTAAACCAATATAGGTTGCTAATCATCACTTCGACCGGAAGTCGAACTCGTAACCTTATTATTACCAAGTCAATAACTCGTAATTTTATAATTACCAAGTCAATATATAACCAAACAACTTGACTGGATTTTACAGTTCGTTGACATTATTATTAGTATTGGTACTTCCTATTAATTAAGAACTTCTAGGTTTATCTCAACCCACAAACGTGCTTCAATTTTCACAAAATTTACAAGATATTTTGTTTTTGTGTGTGTGTGTGTGTTGGGGGGGGGGTACAGTTGGTTGCCATTATTTTAGTATTGGTAGCTGGAGTTAAGCACTTCTAGGTTTATCTCAGCCCACAAACGTGCTTAAATTTTCACAAAATTTACAAGATATTTTGTGTGTGTGTGTGGGTGGGGGGGGGGGGTAATCGTTGAGTATAAAAAAATATATTAAAAAATACATGTGCATTCTTATATATTGAGATAAAATACATTATTTAATTTGCAGTCAGAGAGGATTGCAAAGGGAATAACTAAACACAAATGGTAGAGAAGAAGAAAGAATAGGGTCTCGAGAAGTGAAAGCTTAGGATTTGCAGTAGTGTAAAATCATGCATGATTATATTGAGAGCACCTATACTATACAATTCAATAAGCTTTAGAAAGACTCTTGTATAAATAGTGGTGCAAACCCACCTTCCAAACCAATGTGGTACAAAATCTAATTTAAAGCTTTTTTCTTCCATTTTTCTAATTCAAATGGATCTATTTTGAGAATCAATTTCTCATTCACCAATTATCTATTTTGAGCGTACAATATATCAATTCCTTCGTCTAACTACGAAAAACCCGAATCCGCTTTCACCCACAAAATCGAAAGTGGACCACATATATATTTTTACAAAAAAAATAGCCCCTTAAAATGTCATTTTATGCTATTTTTTCCAACAATAGTAAAAGGCTTAGGCCACTATAAAATATTAACGTATAGTTAAACTTTAATTTTTATTAAAGACAATACCTTCGTCTTCATTTTTTTTTTTTTTTTGAAAACTTCTACAAGTATACCAAATTATGAAGATTTTCTTTTAAGGACTAGATATGAGAAATGTTACTGTGTTGACTGACACTAAACTCGACTATCGACTATACCAAGTATAACTAACCCAAAAGGTTTTAGTGTTGTACTGGCTCCCAATTATTACATTCAGTATAAATCTCAAAACATTTTGCATTCATTCTAGTTGTATCTAGTCTAGTGTAATAAGCGCCATATGATTTGCCATACACACACACACACACACACATACACCTCCTAAAATCTCTCTATATTTACCATCCTAACATGACACTATCTAATTGATTGGTTACTTTAGTGTTTAGTAAAAATTAAAGTATATATGTGAGGTTGCTAACTATTATATAGTGTGATAACACATTTCTTACCATTCTAAATTGGTGGTCACAAGATCAAACTCCGGGGTTGGGGTACGGTATTGATGGACATTGATTCTTTTGATTGAAAAAGATGGAGAAAGTATAGAACGCAAAGGAAATTAAGTATATATGTGAGGTTATTTAATTTATGATATTTAATGATCATAAGTGACATCATAAAAGAAAATATTAGAGGAATTTTTTTTAAAACAACATTTTTCTTTATTTATTCATCGTACTATAGATGTGCAATCGGCAGACAAATTAAACTGGGCTTTAGTGACATGGTGGTTGGTGAGTACATTCCATTATGAGAATTAGAATTATGCTACCTTATTATAATATGGAATTAAGGAATTGTCCCAAAAGAATATTCTACATGAGAAATAATACTGAAATATAATGCTTCCCCATCCCAATTCTCCATATTATTATATGATTATATTATGAATGCTTAATCGGATGCAGTTGAAATACTTTACTAACACGAAAAATTCTCCATCATTTTTATAGAGAAAAAATAAAATAAAGAATATGTTTACTTATACATTTGTTCAATTAATATTCATACACAAAGAGTAGAAAATGCATGAAAAATTAAAAAATTAAAATAATTAAACTCAATTTTCAAATGCTTTTTAAAAAAATCTATAAAAAAAGGACCACTGTACTCCATAAATCTGGCAAGAAAAACTGTACATTTTAAATTTAACTCATGACCGATCACTTTAACTCCAAATAGATTCATGCTACTTGCACAAGTTAGGTGGATCTTGTGTTAAAATATAAACCCCACAATTTCTTCCTTACATACAAAACCATTTTATCTATATATCACGAAACCCGTTTTCACTTTAGATACTAGTTACAAATTTCATTATATTCACGTAACAAGAAATCATCATCAAAACCATGATCCAACATTAGCGTACGGCGTTACATATGATCGAGGACTGCTACGTCGAACGGCATGTACGTGAATGGTGGGAGGGAAGGTCTCCAAGCCAAAACAGATTGCCTTTAACGTAAACATGAACGTTACAAACTAAATGCAAACACAACTAAAAATCCTTAAATCTCGATCACATAAGTCATGCGTAGGATGATGTTTTATATGCAATGTTCTTACGTTTCGGCATAAAAGTGCACGAATTTGGGGAAAGAAAAGAGAAGATGAAATCTATGGACGATTTGGCATTTGGAGAAGCTTGATTGGGGAAAGGAAAGTTAGCTGCGCTCTAACGCCATGATCTTGTTTAAAGCTAGCTAGCTAGGAAAGTGGGTTACACTTCATTACTTTTTGGGATAAGGGAGAAGAGTGTAGGAGGCAACTATGTATACATTATAATGATTATATATTTGTGCCAAAATTAAATTAATTAGTTTAATTAATCCCTTGGAACTTGGAAGCAAGCTAGCTAGTTTGGATTATGAGTAGATACATTAATATGATTAATTAAGGTGATCCACTTAGCAATTTTCTTTATGAATGTCCACTTGGTAGACATGATACAATGCTAGTTTGGTGCAATAATAACATGTACTTAATTGATTCCACCTTTTTTTAGTGTTAATCCTATGTGGCTATATATATATATATATATACCACAAATGGTCCTCTGACTATTGGGCTAGTACTCCTTTTAGTCCTCGACTTTCAATTCAACCACAAATGGTCCTCTGACTTTTATTTTTGACCACAAATAGTCCTCTGTTAAAATTTCTGTTAAATAAGTGTTAAATCTAGGGGTAATATCGTCAAATTGATTAATATTATTATGATTAATACTTCTTTTTGAGAATTATATGACATAATTAATTTCAAACATTAATAAACATTAAGTTAATAAATATAAAAACAAAATGGACATGACAAATTACATAAATGAACAAATTAAATAAAAATTCATGATTAATGGTACCAATTTGTACTTGATTAATTATATTAATTCAACGATGACGGCCTTCAGTTATGTCCCAAACAAAATGTTTGATCGATTAATGAAAAGTGAAAACTATTAACCGGTCATGTATAAACAACCATGAAAATGATGGAAGCAAGGTTTTTGAAAAAAAATTTCTTCCATTTTAATCTGTTGGTTAAATTAAAACAGATAGCTCTAATATTCAATCTTCATTTTGTAGGCATAATTACGAGAATAAGGTGTATTGTCTTTTTATTTAGGAGTATTTATATTTGTTAATTGTTTCAATTATGCTTGTTGGTGAAAATTTCTAAACATTTTTATTTTTTAACGACAATTATATATATCAATTTGACGATAATACCCCTAGATTTAACACTTATTTAACAGAAATTTTAATGGAGGACTATTTGTGGTAAAAAATGAAAGTCAGAGGACCATTTGTTGTCGACTTGAAAGTCAAGGACTAAAAGGAGTACTACCCCAATAGTCAGAGGACCATTTGTGGTATTAACTCTATATATATATATATAGTGTATTCTACTGTTGAAATAATAGATCGATCGAATTGTAATGAGTATAGAAAAAAAAGATGGAGGATATAAATAAGAAAAGAGGCTTTTTTTTTTCTTTTTTTTTTTTCTGTTACCCTAATATAAATAATTTGGTTTCAACAAATGAGTAATATGAAGATTTAGTTTATGAAATTGAATTTGAGAAAACTCTATGAAATGACTAATATGTCTTTCAATAATATGATAATTTGAAGTGCAATGTTAATTTTTAGCAACACTCTAATGGCAAAAAAATGTCTTGTCAAACTCAATGATTAATTAATTATTTAATACAAAATGATATAAATAAAAAATGAATAAGGTGTCCCTCAATAATTTAAAATTTTAAAATGTATTATTAATATTAACATAATTTGTTAGTGGTGGACTAAAATTGCCACTTTGTACATAATTAAAGAAGAAAATTTGTATGATAATAATTCATAGATCGAGTCTACAATATAGGTATAATTAATGGGCAGAAACCGCCATTTTCCCTTTTTTTAAACCACAATCATCAATTTCATTAAAAATAAGAGGAAGAATTCTCTGGTTATCTTGGACGGACAGTTGGTTTGGTAATAAAAAAACAAGGGGCTACCAACTAGTTGTATTATTAACTATTAATTAACAATGGATTTACCAACTGTTTCATGCTGTTAAAATTAATAATAATGATGATAATTGAAGATTAAATTGAAACGTAATATAATTGTGTACGTAACAACCCATGGCCATCACTCATGCATGCCAATCAGGCTTTGCCTATATAAACAAGAGCCAATTCAAGAGAGAGATGAAAGTAGTCATTGTTGCTAATTCACAAGCACCTTCGTAGTGCAGGGAATTAGCAACATAGAAAACATTTAATATACATACAAAAGACACTGTACTACATTAATAATGGGAAATGAGAGGTTTGTGAGGTGGTTAAAGGATGCAAAACCATATTTTGGTGTGCTGTTCTTGCAACTAAGCTATGCAGCCTCCTCCCTCATCTCTAAATCAGCACTCAACCAAGGAATGAACCATTACATATTTGTTGTCTACCGCAACATCATCGCCGCCGTCGTCTTCGCTCCTTTCGCTATGCTCTTCGAAAGGTACCTTACTCTTACCTAACATGACCCGACAACGACAGTGAAGGGTCAACCTACTGCCTCCGCTATTGTTGTACAACGCTGGCGAAAAGCCTTTTACAACAGTAACAGATGTGCAGTTTTGTACTAGTGCTTGCTAGACAAAATAGTACAAATTTCGACACAACTAGTGTATTAAAACTCTTATATTTGTGGTGGTTTGGAATAGGAAAATAAGGCCAAGAATGACCATCAACATCTTCTTGAAGATAATGTTACTGGCCTTGTTGGAGTAAGTACTATACATTTTTACTAATTAATATTTTTTTTTATCTAATTGGTTAGTCCATAAACATATAGTAATAATTAAATTGTTGTAATAAGTGCAGGCCAGTTATCGACCAAAATTTATACTACGCAGGGATGCAATACACAACAGCAACTTTTGCCACAGCAATGTGCAATGTTCTCCCTGCCATCACCTTTTTGCTAGCTTGGATTCTCAGGTAGGTATATCTGATATATTCATTACATTAATCACACAGTACAACGTTAAACTAACCCAACCCAGGCCACATGTATTCTAGTCAATAGAACATTAATTACCTATTTTTAGTTAGCTACAAATCTATTTATGATCATCGATCTGTCGAATTTGAGTTTGTTGTTTAATTACATGGTAGGCTTGAAAATGTGAAGATTAGGAGTTTTCACAGCCAAGGGAAGATTGTGGGGACAATATTAACCATCGGAGGTGCGATGATAATGACACTTGTACGAGGACACGTAATTGGATTGCCATGGACGACGAAACACGCGCCGCAAACCCAGTCCACTGATGCCGCGACTGAGCACGACCACCTCAAGGGCGCAGTCATGATCGCCGCAGGCTGTTTTTGTTGGTCCTGCTTTTACATTCTTCAGGTAAACATTAATTCATAGGGAGTAACTTTAATTCAAGGAAACTCTGTAGTTCTTATCCTAATGTATGTTTTGAGTAAAGTTTACTATTAATTTTAGTTGGTAAATGACCAGTAAAACAACTTATATTATTAATAGTTGATATGCTCAAATTAAAAATGAGTTAATATCGAATTTAGTTCGCATTGGTTTGGAGGTTCCTAAATCAATTTAACATAGAAATCGGCAAACCTTAATGTTAACTAATGTTGTTTTTGTGGACAGGCAATTACGTTAAAGTCTTATCCGGCGGGTCTGTCGCTCACATGCCTAATATGCATGGCTGGGGCGTTACAGAGCACTGTGTTAACTCTAGTGGTTGAGCGTGACAATTACGCGATATGGGCACTACACTGGGACACTACATTCTTGGCCTATGTTTACAATGTAATGAACAACTTTTTTTAATTTCTTCTTTAAACTTTAGCAAATTACGACGTTAGAAGTTCTTAAATTGGTAGTGTTTCTGATGAATTCGAATCTGATTGGATAATGCAGGGAATAATTCGTTCTGGAGTTGTTTATTACATTTCAGGAATAATTATGAGTGAAAAGGGACCCTTTTTCGTTACTGCATTTAATCCACTTAGTATGATTATGGTCGCAATTGTTGGTTCATTCATGTTAGCTGAGCAATTAGACTTCGGAAAGTACGTAAATCTCCCCCCCCCCCCCCCCCCCCCCCCCCCCCCCCCCCCC